>NW_015656153.1:1083840-1106044 GCF_001515625.1 Sinocyclocheilus rhinocerous | reverse complement strand
GTAAGAGAGAGGGGGGGGGGAGTTGCTCGCTTGTGCGCGTGCGCATTTGAATAAATATTGAGGAGAGCGCACAGTGTCGTAGCATTTACTTGTAACGCTTTTTCCACGGTATCTCACTTTGATATAATACCCTGATACTTTGCTGCTACAAATTTAAGTCATTTAGAAATCGTTGAATTTTTGTCAAGTTCAAAGAGTGCTGTTTTTACACCCTACTCACCCTGTAGCCTAACACTAGAAAATGTTAATGTTGTGCATACATTTATTGTGATAATCCAATTCAGTTATTATGACATCTTCTATCACCACTCAACCCTTAATAACTAGAAAATGTTAATGTTGTGCATACATTTATTGTGATAATCCAATTCAGTTATTGACATCTTCTATCACCACTCAACCCTTAATTCAAAATGGTGAACATAGAAGAAATATTTTTATTCAAAACTCAAATAGAACACATAGAACTATAATAATTTGCATGTTAATGACTAACGACTGAGGCAAATGTGGCCTAATATACTCAGTGCCACAATCTTTGTATGTATATTAGAAGTACGCTGGAAACTTTTACACTACTCAATATTTAACATGATATTTCTATGATATTTAAACATGTAGATGAAAAGCTTGTTTTATATTATATTAAATAACAGAACCTGCTGATTTAGAAGACACCAGCTCTGCCATTTAACGTTCATAAGTCAAACATTAGGTTAGACTTTATACCTCAAACTTTTTTGGTCCTTTAAATAATTTATGTATTTTTACAAAGAGTCTTGTAATGTCAGCCCATGATGATAGTGCTCATGTATGATAGTGGTTTCACCCCTGTGGCTCATTTCTAATGTAGCCTAGCCTATAATGCTTAACTTTTAATACATTTGTTTTTATTGCATCTATTACATATAATGTTTTCATTATCTATATATTTTAATAAATGTAGCCTGCTAGAAGTTTATTTAATCTAAATGCTACATTTGATTTATTTTGACAAAACAAGAGTGTATCAGTAACTAAGCACTGAGAGTTAATCTATAATCACGTCCAAAGCTGTCCTCATGCAGTCGGATTCGCGCGCTTTGTCAGTGTGGAGAGTTGTGCAGAGGCGCGCGATGAGGGGTGGCCATTGATATGCAAATATAATTAAGTGAAGTTACACAGAAAGATAAAAGTAACATATGACGCTCGGTATAATCGCAATCTATAAACGTAATTATGTCGGTACTCACATGGTCACTGGGTGTCACTTCTGCTGGCGGATAATTGGCTGGAGCGCGCGGCGTCTTTTCTTTTCTCTCCTATAGTGTGCAGTCAGTGCAGGTGTCGATCACTGCTCAGCTTCAAACACCACGGCGCACTTTAAGATGCCTGCGGGTTGTTGTGTACACTTGGCTATAAATAGGTAACTTTTTAGATGAAAACGGCTAACAAATGAGAAGGGAAGGCGTAATTTTGCGCAGGAGCTCCCTCTCTCAGCAAGATCTGCTCCCGAAATCTGCCATGTAAATTTCAACAGATCATTAGATAAATTCTTCAAATTCGGCTGATTTCGTCAAGGAATCAAAATAAAGTAGAGAAACACATGTCTGACAGACTGTGTCGGCTGTCATTCTTTTATTTTTTTTTCTTAAGGACCAATATACCATTTTCACTACAAATGCTGCAATTTTTGAGTCAAGAATGTCAAAACGTTTATATTGTTTATACTTTTCACTATTATTACATGGACAAAAACATTTAAAATACATTCAAATATTTCAAACATCATCTTAACTGTGAAGTATCGGTGTGTTACAGATAAGGCAGAAAAAAAGTTTACCCGCTTTCTGTGAACTGTCAGTGTAACTGAAATGAAACTATTTTTTAGAAAGAACCGTATGTTTTAGAACATCCAACTTATGCACAAGAATAAAACAACATTGCTAAACAATGTCTTAAGGAAAATAAATATATTCAATAGATTTTGTGTACATTTAACTACAATCATTAAGCAACCAGTATTTATCACTAACTTGTTAAAAATCAGTAAGCATCAAATCGAGACGGTCAGCTTTCCTACACCTTACCCTGTCTGCGTATTAACGCCTTTATATTGCCTTTGATATATTGTCGCAGTGCAGGTTGACTGTTTCATATCCATATCTAATCTCATGGCTCATAAACTAATAACATAAAGACGATTCGAATTAATCCATTCGATGACAAGAGACAGACAAAAGGCAAGCGGATGTTTGCGTCATGATTTATAGAGTTCAACCTATAGGCTATCCTTTTTTTTATCTGTTTGGGTGTGTGTGTGTGTCCATTTATGTAATACTTCCCTCAGTTTTTGGTGAAGCTGTTCTTGTTCTGTAACCTATATGTGTACTAGCACACTAAGCCTCACATTACAGACATGTTTTCAACTCTTAATTAACATTAAACTTAATTAGGCGTCATTTTGTACAGGAGCGTGTTTGGTGAGAGCAGCACGCGCAGATAAAGAGCGTTGCACGTGCCCGTCAGAGAAAGCGACACGAGACGCTCTTAGGTTTTGTCCTACATATGTATTACTTCATGTTTTTTTTTTTTTTTTTTTTTTTACATAGAAATGAATGCTTTGTTCGTTTAGTGGTCACACATTTATTTCATGATAATTCATAGTTCAGAAATGTGTGTGCAGTCATTCTTTCAGATGTAGGCCTCCACTAGCCCCTGACTGCTGTCCATGGTCCTGATCTGCTCTCTTTTCATTCTTTCTGTGTCTTATATAAGCATACTTCCCTATTATATAATATGCTAAAAGCAACTATGTCAAATGAGTAGGATCATTTAAAACAATGCATATGCTGAGATTTTGCACTATGCAGCTAGTGGACACTTTGCTATCCCATGAGGCCACGGGAGCAGAGGAGTCCTCAGATTTGTATGGCTCTTTTAAAGTGTACCTGCTGTATAGGTACTAAGAAAGTTCCTTGTGGTTAAATTGGACTTTTAACAATAGCGGAGTAATTTATTTTTGCAGTTGTTGTTAGTACGTCATAGGTCAAGGAACATATGGGTCGAAGGTCAATGCCAGTATGCCAGATGTAATATTGCACACCTGCACACCATAGAATCACACGTCAGTACTGAATTATTTGTCTTTATTTCTTGTATTGAAAGATGTTCAAATATAAAACAAGACTTCAGTTTGTGACTGTATGTCTAAAACTGTATGTCATCACTACCCTCTATTTATTTCCATATTGGACAAATAAAATGGACGGCTGTTTAAATTAATGTTTTTTTACAGTTAATTAAAGCTGCATAATCAAGCAAACATTTAAAACTTTCTTCCTTTAATATTAAGGAATCCTTGTATTTTTAAATGTTTTTGTATTTTAAATTACACCCAACAAAATATATATCAGGCATGCAGATTTCTCAGAGAATCTCCGTGCATGGCCTTATGGAGGAATGCTATTTTTATTTGAACATTTTGTAGCAGCAGAAAATGAAATGAAAGGTGTTAGATATCTAGCTCATCGTTGCGTAATATAAGACACTGCTGAAGCTCACAGCTTGAAAATGGATCGGATTGCTCCGCATTTAGGCATTAATTGATGTGTAACCCCAACCCTGTAGAAACCTGATAGGTTTCCTATTATTACGTAAAGGGAATGCCATTTGCTTTATATCACTTCTATCACTTCCACTTTGATTTCCTCCTCATACATGCACTTATTGTGAATTCCTATAGAAGTGAATTCCTATAGAAGAATTGTGTGTGTGCGTGAGAGTGTAACATATATATATATATATGTATATATATATATAACATATGTAACATATACTGTATATATATATAATATTGTGGTGTATAGATGCACATAAACAACAAAGTATAGATGGCAAACTCTCATCCCAAAACATTTGCTGAATAATCTCACAAATATGTTGTTGTGACATTTAGTCAGCTCAAACATTTACTGACAATTTCTGAGTTAAATTAGTTTGAAAGGGTTACGTTAGACAGAAGGACAACTTAAATATATACATTTTTTCTTGTTAAATTTGAGTTGGTGTAATTAATTGGTTTGGTTAAATATGGAGAAAACAGAAACAGTCCAATGGAATGCAAATATCTGAGGCTATGATGAATGCAAAAACAACACACTCCACATTTGCCCTGTCGTCTCTGTGAAACGTCTGCATTAGAAGTGTAGTTGGTCCCCTCAGCAGCCTGCATTCAGTTTGCTGGACTACCAAACATGCAAGTGCAACTTTTAGCCCGAAAGAGCTGCTAACCATTAGCTCTCTATCCAGATAGCATATATTTAAACAAATTAGTTTTGCCATTAGCAGCAAACACACAGTGATAGCACTGTCTGCCCGCTCTGACAAAATAAAAAAGAAGAGTTGTGCAGTCTCTCAATGAGAAGTCCACGTCACAGCTGGTCTTCCTGACAGCGCTTGTGAATCATCCTTACATATCTTGTTTAAGGTCAGTTCGGAGGCAGATATCCCATTCCACATCAACACTCTCGGCAATAAGACAATTTGTGAACACGAGCCCAGATGCCGAAGTCTGTCTCCTCCAGCTCGTACCTCCCTCCAGTGCCAACTCTCTTCTCTCAGGTAATTGCGCTATTCTGACGCTGTCAAGAGAGCAGCAACATGCCTCATCAGAGGAACTATTTGCATTTTGTGGTGTGATCGTTTATGGCAAGCGTCCTGCTGAACTTCCTCTCTCTTTGTTAAATACGACTCGGATGTGACACCTTCAACCCTGTCGGCCCCTCCTTCGCCGCCATTAACAAACCTGCCGAGGTGTCAAATAAGATAAGAAAAATGAAAGAGACTGCCCCCTTTTCGTTTAATAACCCTTAAATCTTCACAAATACACTCGGATGCCTCACCACACCTCCAGCGACGTGGGGCGTGTTGTGTTCTCTGTTTATTTACCATCCCACAACCAGCGCACAAAGACTAATGGATAAAAAGTGACAAGCTATCAGGAGAATCTGAATGCATAATTGATTCAGGGCATAAATTAATATGATTATGCAGCGGCAAGGGGCATGTCTGCCAAGCAGCGGAGAAGCGCAGGGGGGATGAAACATGGCTCCCATCTTCAGGGCTGATAGGCATCAATATGTAACAAACATCGTCTTCTCTGTTTCAAGCTCTTTATACAGGACATGCCTCGGTGATGAGAGTCTTCTTCCTCATCTGAGATGCCATAACAAGGTGCTGGTAGAGAACGTTCCTGCTGCTTGTACAAAGACATAATGGGGGTGTTCAGTTGTACACTGTCACAGTTCTCAAAGTTTGATCTGTGCAGGTGAATTCCAGTTGAAACTGAAAGAAATGACAGGATGACATGAATGACATGAGATGGTATAGCATGTATCATGTCCAAGAACCGGTAATACCATGGTACATTCACAAAAAATGTTGGTACCATGGCACCTATTTTGATAGAATCAGTGCAAACAATCTTCTAAATATAGTAAACATATAAACATCTAAATATACTACTTAAAATAATAAAAGCAGGAACAATTTAGTAAAATATAAATACATACAAACAAGGCTGCAGTTATACGTTAAACAATCTTCACCTAATAATACAAATAAACAAATAATCAAACAGAATGTAGTAGCAAATTTCTCATGTAAAAAAAACATATACGTACTAAATAAATAAATAAATAAAACATAATAATAATAAATAAATAAAGAATGCAGCAATAAATTCTTAATATCAAACAAACATCTAGTATTATGAAAGCAAAAAATAAATTAATGTAGTAAAAGTCTAGCATCAAACAAACACTATCTACTAAATTAAATAAACAAACAAAAAACAGAACACCATAAATTCCTAATATCAAAAAAGGTCTACTACTTGAAAAATAAAGAAAGAAACTAATAAAGAAACAAACAGAAAACAGTAATACAATTCTAACATCAAACACATATAATTTAGTATAATGAAAACAACAAATGCATGAATGTAGTAACGAAAGCCTGGCATCAAACAAACATCATAGACTACTACTAAATTAAACAAACAAACACAAAAACAAAACACCATAAATTCCTAATATCAAAAAGAAAACAAAAAACATGGTCTACTACTTGTAAAATAAGTAAATAAACTATTAAACAAACAACCCCCCCCCCCCCCCAAAAAAAAAAGGAACACAAATAAATTACACATAAATTCCTAAAATAAAAATCATGGTCTATTACTAGTAAAATAAATAAACTAATACAGAAACCAACAGAAAGCAGTAATACATTTCTAAAATCAGACGAACATCATCTACCAGTAGTATAGATAAATAAATAAACAATCAATCTAGTGAGGAATGCCTAGCATCAAACAAATATATTCTCCCTAACAGAAAATAGAAACAAACAAACATACATACATAATTCCTAACAAACAAACAAATATTATCTACTACTAGAGAAAAAAAACAAAATAAAATAAAATGCCGTAATAAAGGCCTAACATCATCCTCACCAGAGCCCAAAAAGGTAGTCTGAAAAACAATCCCGAGCATCTAGACCTGAATCTTGCCTTTACCTTGAAAGCAGCCGTGTTTTGAAGTCTTATCTCTTGTTTGCTGTTTCATGTGTATGGAACATGAAGGCTTTTAAGTGAGAGCAAACGTATTAGATTTTGTAATTACTAGGGCACCAAGCTGTGACTCAAATTATGATTCACAGCAACAGATGTGCTCCAAGTTGTTGCATAAATATATTTGCAATGCAACTCAGACAGCAATGTTTGTTAGTTATCATGTCAGTAGATCTCACTGGACATTTATCTGAAAGTTTAATATTCTGTTTTCAAACATCTTCCTTTAATAAATGTTGGGGATCGTTTAAAACCAAGTCGCCACCAATGACTGGGAGGATCACCTGCTTTTCCAGAGGTGCTGGCCAATGGTTTCTGAGTAGGCAAAGTGAACAGAAGCACAGTGCTGACAGCGTCCCCAATGTGGCTTACGCACCATTATGACTGGTCATGCGATACCAGGAACCTGCTCAGACACAGCGTGTGCTAAGGTCAGGCCGCAGATCTTCATAATCTGGGACTGTCAACATGGAGCCACTGGCAAGGTGGCTGTTTGTCCTCAAGGTCCATTTGAGAAGAAAACGCAAGGACCTAAATAGAGAGGTCCATGTGCCAAAAGGAAGCCTTTGCCAAAAAGCACAGATGCTGTGAATGGTTGGTATACTTAAATCAATGCTATTTATATGAGCATGACATACGTAAGAAAACAAGCAGAGTGTGTCTGTTAAGTAGCTGCTAAGCCGTGTGCCAGATCTCTGTCTGGCTCTCACATGTGTACACAAACAAAAACAAGTCGTTGCTATGTCTTTACACCGCAAGGAGCTTCATTTGAAGCTGCACATATACCACAAAAAGGTGCATTCACAATTGCACATGAATTAAAATTGAAGAAATAATGTTATGAAATTATTGCTTGAAATTATGCACACAGAAAAATCTAACAATTATTGAGAATATGAAATAAAAATACAAATATGCATTTATAAAATGATTATTACGTATTATATAAATTATGCATTTATAAAACATCAACAAAGTTTAACACTTAACTCCTGCTCCATTTAATTTTCACAGAAACAAAGCATGAGAATTGAGTTTGATACTATTGGAAATATATTAGGTTACAGAAGTAAAATGGGCTGAAAACTTAAAAAAAAAAACTATTATTAGAATTGTAATACTTAATTTCATATTACTTAAAAACATTTTTGTAAGGCAACTTAAAATGTGCTTCATGCAGTACACACATGCAACATGTAAAGAAAAATATGACTGAATCAACCTGAAAATATTAGGTCACATAAACAAAGTAATTTTTAAAGGTCAGATCAAGTAGAATTAACTCCTTGTGGGTATCAACTCCACTGCTACAATGTATTTTTCTCAGTTGGATCACAGCAGTGCAGAGAGGACTTAAAAATCTAAGTCATGGTGAACTCCAACCCTGTAATGAGAACTGCCGTCCTCTCCACTCATTCTACCTGTTATCATATCCCAGGAGTTGACATGGCACAGTGTGCAGCCAGGTTTGAAACATGACACCCTCATCGAACCCCTGGAGTCCCGTGGGAGCCCCTCAGACAGACTTACTCAAGCTTCAGAGATGAAAATCAATAAACAATCTGAAGTTCTCAGAAAACATTTGTTTCTGGAGTTTAATGAATATACAAGCTCAGTGTATCCAAAGATCTGAAGATTTAAGCGTTTGCTCTCCATCTCTTGTTTTCCTTTTTAAATATTCACATTTAATTATATGTGAGTAAGCCTGAATAAACTTGATTTTTTTCCCCCTTTGAAACACGAAAACAACACACCAGAGTGACAATGAACATGTGTAAAACTGCTTAGAGTAATGCTCAATAATTTCTTGATACTTTCAGGGCATGAGAATACATACTTGCAGGGCAGAAGAATATATATTCTCCATTCTTTCATTCTTTTTTAACATTCATTCCATGATGCTGTTCTCATATACCAGCCATCAATACAGTAGGTATGGCTGTGATTCATTCGTATTGGTACTGATATTCTGAAAAACAGATTGCAAATCTGATGCTGCTTTTATACAGCAGTTCCAAAAAAGCAATAAGTTAATAATGAGTAACCTACATTTCAGACAAAATATCGCAGGTTACTTTGTCTAAATTTGCTCCGCCAGTGTTCCAAATAGATGTAGGTTTGTTTTCCTGAATAAAACAATGTTTTTGATTGAATCGGTTGAATGAATGATTCTATGACTCACTCATCAAGACAATCACTTGTTCCTCAATGAATCTACATTTTGAATGAATGACTTGAATTAATGATTCAGTGACTCATTCATAAAGATGGCGTACTGGCATAACGATGTAAGACAGTAAGACATTTTTTTAAATAATGCACAATATATATACACACAAAAAAAAACAGTAAAAGAGAAGAGAAAAAAACCACAAACATTAATTAGATTTGTCAAGATGTCAAGTTACTAGTCTTCAATTACAACTTCTTAAATTAAATTCTTTCGAGACCAAATCATCTGAACTATGCTACAAATTTTCAGATAAAAATATACGAGACAAAACTGATGCTTTAGAGAAATATAACTGAGAACTCCACTTAAGTTCCAGAGCAATGAAGGAGCAACCTCTGAGGAATAAAACGATCCTCTGGGCATTCTCAGTGAGCACAGTTGGCATAGGTATGTATTTCAGCCATGTAGTTAATCTTGGTAGAAGGCAATCAAATAAGATGAAATATGACAGCAATCATTCTGATGTGACTGAAAAGAACAATATCATAGGACGCTTCAAGAATGAATCCAGCATAAACAGAAGGTCACGAAGGTCTAAAATACAACATCTTCCTTGAAAAACATAAAGGATGGTGGCGCATAATTGGCGAAGAAGATTGACAGGGGCGGCCAGAGCGTATAGCTAAGAGGAGCATCTCATCAATGATTTAGAATTTGTGGCTTGTGGTCCACGGGTCATGTTTCGACTTGTTCAAAGTGTCTCTTAGTATCAGGCTAAATGGCAACCAGCATTATTTTCTCCCTTTACATCTCATTTGAAGAGCTCCAGGAGAAACACAACCAGAGAACACAGCAGATATTCAACAGACTCTTGGATGACCAGCTAGTCAACAACCGAATCGAAACAGTGACAGGCAATAACCAGGATCTCTCGCCTCACTCCGGGAATTTCAAAAAGCGCAGGGGAGGGGACGCACATTTGCAGCCCTCCCTGAGGGGTGTCATCTGTCTGAACTTCTTAGCTTTAAATACAAGGGGCTCCAACTGTCTGTCCACATTGGTCTCAGCTGTGGGGCAGTGACCGGCCACGTCCATGATGGATGCGCACTGACAGACCTAACTGCACTGTTGGTGCATACACGTCATCATACCTCTCTGTGGCATCAGCGCAAACAGTCTGCAGGCTGCTTCCTCACCGGCACTTCACAGTCCGGCCCTCAAAAAGCCACAACACGCACACACATAAGGAGCACGGACCGCCCCCTGCCCATAACACTAATGAACAGGGGCTCTCCAGCAGGTCTAACGCCAGGCCACCGGTCATGTTCTGGGCCACAAAGTTTGTAAGCTTAGCTTGAAGTCACAATTAATGTTGTTGGGTCTCTTTAGCCTATGTTCAGAGGGAGAATATGTACAAATACTAAAAATAAGACGCTTAGGGAGAGAGATCTCACTCTTGACTCACAGTAAAAACCACAAAGAAAGTTACAGAAGAACTTTAGGGAAAAAAAGACAGAGCAAAATAAAAGTCTCTGCAGTTTAAAGGCATGAAATGTAACCTAATATTATTTTTAGTGGAAATTATTTCCTTTTTATAATACATATAAAATAGTTAATTAAAAAAATTTATAAATATATATATATATACAGTGCCGCATTAAGACCTGGAGACAGGCATTTTGACACATAACTATGTGTGTTCGAACGTTTAAACACAAGGCGCGAAAAATAACTCTTAGTTTAGTCAGGCGCTGTACGAGCAAGTGCGCTCCGCGCGTATCAGAAACCGTCTTAACGCGCGCTTTTGCCAAAATGAATTCTGTCCCACTGCTTAATATCCCCGAACAGTTAAATTAGTTTTTAAACCAAAATGCTTAAAATGCAGTTTAAATGAAAAGCTTACATCGTGACGCGCAAAATGATTTCTCAACCTATAAGCTAATATACTAGCCCTATAGAGTTTGTTCAAACACAAAAAGCACTATAGCTACATCTATAATGTTAATAATCAAACTAACCTCAAATCTGTGGGGATGATGACGCTGTTTTTATCTGCTCCATATGTCCGGTCCATTTGCGGTTCCACAACTCCCACTCCATCATCAACTTTAGTAAACTAAACTAGCTGTGGATTTGAGTGACTAACTCCCCTCTCTCCTCATTTTTTTCTCTCACTGTTTTTTTTTTTTTAGAATAGTTGACATTTTTACTTATCGAAGATTGTTCTTTGCATGACCATTTCTAGATTACACCTGAATGAAGTGAATGCAGACATTAGGCGCAGCGATCACCTGATAGATAGGCTACGTGCACAGTTCGTTCAAAAGTAAAATATATAATAAATGCATTTGATTGGTAAAACAAATTCAAATGTGACGTTTTAATCTCTAATGGTAATGCATGGAATTTACGGAAAACTGCACTAAATAATAGAGCTAAAAAGTGAGGGGCATGGTGGGGTTTTGGCGATCGGCGCTACCGATGTCCGTCAATCTACTCCACAGCGACGGGCCCCTTCCTTGCTCGGGCCCCGGGGCTTCAGCCCCGCCTAGCCCAATGGTTAACGCGGCCCTGTATATATATAATATATATATGTATATATCAAAAATAATCAAGAATTGCCTTATAATTTTGGTGGATATTATTTCTGAAATACACCACATTACAGAAGTTAAAAGCGCTGTGCGTGCTTCTCATCTTCTGTATAGGTATTGGTTTACAACAGGGAGTTGCGTACAGGAAAACGATTGTGATTTCATCAATATAACACATCCTGTTCAATTTAATTACATAAGTTATGTTAATGAAAATGTAAAGCATTGTTGGGCGACCCCAGTGCAACCCCTCTCTCATTTCGTATTAACCTACTATGTGCTCTAAAAAGTGTCTGGCAAAATGTTGTAAAGCAGCAACTCTCTCCCGGTAACACCGTTAACACAATGCAGATGAGATTAATTGGGAGGCTATCGAGCCACTGTGATTCTCCGTCCATTATCACATAATGAGAAAAACCAGGTAAAGTGGATTTCGACAACTACTAAATGCTAAGAGCAAATCCTGTTACATGCTGTGTTAATGAGTGGTTTCCTCCGAACAGAGAAACACTTACTGCACTACAACTAAATAGCTCATGGATCTAGCATAGATTAACAGCTCAGTAAGAACAATTTACCTCGCGTTGAGAGACAGCCACTTAGCTGATTTGCAGAAGAATAAAGACTGCCGAGAAAAAACACAAACAAACAATTAAGCCCATCACTGAACATTACGAAAACGTTACAAGAAACAATATGTGCAATCCTCTCTTTTTTTGACCTCATGTAAGAACATGTATCTTCATATGTCAGTGGAGCTGTTGGCAGTAGTTCTTCTGGAGGAGAGACTATTGATTTTGCGTATTGGCTGCAGGCAAGTCCCTGAGGAACAAATTAAAGAGTCAGAGGTGCGAAGTCAGTAATTGCTGGAGCGGTCATGCCTTTTCACTCCCACAGTGTGTATTTCAGAGAATGAGTGTTCAGTAAAACAGACCCCTGGACACACGGGATAAAGGGCTGTAGAGTTAAATCTGCAAGACACCTCTACAACATCTACATCTATGGCTGCATTGAGAAACACAGGCTAATCATTGGAAGGCTATAATTAATTTTCTTTATTTGCTGTTATGTAGTGAGATGTAATTTCAGGTACTTGTCATTCTGTTGTGAGAGGTGTGAAATTTAGAGATAGGAAGTAGGATTGGATTTTATGACAAATTAGTTTGTGCTAATATGGGATTTATCAGGAAAACCAAGATGAGATTTTAGTGTTTGTGCAGCAGTTAAAACATTATGGGGAAGTACAAACACTTAAAGGAATAATTCACAAAAAAAAAGAAATTGTCATCATATACTCATGCATGAAGGTGAGCAAATAATGACAGATCTGATTTTTTTTTAGGTGAAATGTTCATTAAATAGTTACTTTAAAAATAATAATAATAAAACTGGCCATTTATAATAAAAATGGCTTTCAAAAAAAGGAGAATAAATTAATACATCTGCAGTCTATGTGTTTAGGTTCAACTTCCCAAGTTTCCATAACAATTTGTAGGTAACACTTTATTTTACAATGTCCTTTGTTACACGTTATATGTACTTACTGTAGTAGTAACAGTAAAACATGCATAATTACATGCAATTAACCCTAAACCAAACCCTATGTCTAACCCTAACACTATAGTAAGTACAGGTTGTTAATTAATATTACTCAGTATTTAAATATACAATTACACTGTAACAATGACACCTTTAAAAAGTGTAACCCACTTTTATTAATTTGAATTTACATTATACTGAAATGGTCTGAAGTGTATTGAAGTGGTATCATATGTTAACACTAATATTTGATATATATATATATATATATATATAAATGTACAGCCATTCTCACAAGCCCACAATAACATATACAACCTGCCACTGATTTGATTCCTGGGCTTTCTTGTGACACAATATTTCTCTAGGAAATTAAGAATATAATTTATTAGATGCTGCGCTCCATCTCCAACGTATATGTTATATCACTCTTTCAATCGCTTGTGATAACACATTGTCTGTAAGGGCCTCTAGATGTGATTCTACACTGCCTGGCATGTTCCGACCTCCCCTCATTTTCTTCCCCCAGTCTCGCTGGACACTATTAATACAGCATTTGTCTACAGATTAAATTTTCAACATGCACAATCAAACTGAAGTTGGTCACTATCTAATGACAGGCAGGGTTGGAAGAGCGCCTTTCAAAAATCCATACCTGCCTCACCTCCATCCAGAACCTATTGACAGTTGTCACTCTGGATGCAATATCACATAAACATTTTCTGATTTCTATCTCTGGTTTCCATAGCGGAGGCAAAATCCTGTTAACTTCTGACACGGTCATCTCCCAAACACCTGTACAAGCCTGTCTGCACTGATTGCCACGGCACTAACAAACTGTGTATGGGGTGGAAGGATGTGTATTTGAGAACAGAGGAAACGAGAAAGGACTGGAAAAGTTATTTTAAAAAAGAAGGACAAAATCAGGAAATGAAGCCAGTCTCATACTCACAATACCCACAAAAAATGTGTTTACAAAAGATTAAAGAACCCCTCCACCCAAAAGATAGGTAAAATTAAATAGGTAATTTAATTGATAGGTTAATAAAAATGTATTTAAATTTAAATGTCAATTTAAAAATTAAATTCAAAGAAAGAAAGAAAGAAAAAGAAAGTGTGTGTGTGTGTGTGTGTGTGTGTTTTGGGGGGGGTCTGGCTTTATCATTGATTCGAAAGTTATTTCCATTTAAAATTTGTCAGGGTATCATTGCTTTCACAAGGGTAAAGTTACAAATATTTTTTTTAACCTATAACATAAGTTTATTATTTAAGAATTATATGATAACATAATATAACATATACAATATACACTTCATTTCATAAATTGATTATATATTATAAAAATATAAATACGTATTTTTAATTGATATTATATTATATTATACTATATTATATTATATTTCTAATGAATAGCATGTTTATAACATAACATACAGTACTAGCAGATATTTCAGGTAAGGTTAACAGCTCAAATTGTTGGAGCATGTACACTAACCGATAAGAAATGACTCCAATGTTTGTTACGTTTACTATGTTATATACTGTAGCATTGAAAATTAGGGAGTGGTGTGGATGAATACAAAGCAAAAAGAGAGCATTGTAAGATACAGAACACACCAATGCAAGTTTAAAATTCAACTGTTTGTCAGATGAAAAGCAGAGAAAATCAAATGTTTACATGGTTTAAATGAACTTTCACCCTTTGTAGTTACTCTTAATTTCTCTGCACATAAAATGTGGTATGGAGATCAAGCAGTGTGATGTGTAACCTCCTGCCAACATTCGTACACACACACACACACACACACACACAGGCCTTGAGCAGCCTCCCTCGTAGCCATGCTGGAGTGGAGCCCTGACCTGGCAGAGTGTGGAGCTGGGGCTGAAACAAAGCAGCTCCCCAAAAGCCTGACCTCTAATTAATACTCTTGGCAAAGTGGCCCTTCACAAGACATTACAGTGATACATGTGTTCTCTGCAGAGCTCCTCCGGCCACCGGTGCACGGGGCTCATCTCCTGCCCTCCCTGTGGGGCGATGGGGGGTGGGCGCAGGTCTGGGACCAGGCGCTGCCCACTGCCTGCTGTCACAGTCCATCTCTGTCTGCACACATGGCGATAGAAGTGTGGAATGACGGAGTGAAAAGGCAGACAGGCAGCCAGAGGAGAGAGGCAGTAACAAGCTGCTTGGTAGTGCTTAAAATGGGTTATAACACTCAGGGGGATTTTACTTTAACTGGATAAGTCGTTGTGTAAGAAAACGCTCTCTCTTCCAGAGAAGGTTGGGTTTTCCGTTTGCTGTCATGTCATGTGACGAGACTGGAACACTGTCAGGATAAGAGCTGAAATGTGGGGAAAAGGCCTGAAATCTTAAAGGAATTTCAGCCAAAAATGAAAATTCTGTGATCATTTACTCACCCTCATGTCATTCCAAACCAGTATGACTTCCCGTTTTCTGAGGAACACAGAAAGAGAAATTGTCAAGAATTGTTCTGGATCATGGAGTTGGTGAGTTGAACTCAAGAACCAGATCAGTGAGAATAATGAAGACTGGTTTTGTGAACCAAATCATTCAAATAATTCAAAAGATCTGACTATTTGTTCACAAATCAGACATCAACATTTCCCTCTTGAATGATGAGCTAGTATAGATTTTAAAAATTTCTGTCAATAATAACTTACATTTTTAAGAAGTTAAATTACAAATTTTAGAATAAGATTTTTCTTTTTTTATTCTATCTATCTATCTATCTATCTATCTATATAAATATTTATTGATTTACTTCATAAATTTTTTTTTTTAATTCTAACCAAATTGAGTTTTTTTTTTTTTTTACTAGATTAGTAAATTACTAGAAATTACATTTCCTTATGGACAATGTGTTGAAGTGGGATATTGTAAATGGGGGCTTTTGTATGTTTTGCACTAAATGTGTACAGCTAAAAAAATACAATAATGATTACTGCATTTAAATAAATAAATAAATACATACATACATACTCTACATACACAGATACATAAAATATTTGGATTAGACAATAAACACAGCTACATAAATTGCAAGAGAGAAATAGCTCTAAACACCTCTCTTGACATTCAAGGGAATATCCCAGATTTGAGGACAGAGGTAAAAAAATATAAAAAATAAAAGAGCAAGGCATGAGGCATGAGGCAGCCACAGGGAGGTGTGACCAGCAGGCATGATAGGAGGATGCCAGGACGCTTGAACCTGTCTAAAGCCATTGCTGCTGCAGGCTCCTAATTGATCTTGATGGAGATTGGTTGCTCAGGCAAGGAAACTTGAGGGTTTCCTGCCCCTCTACATCTCTTTAATCTTTAACTTTTTCTGATGAGGGCAGCTTTTGCAAGACAAAGTGTGTGTGAGTGTGGATGGTTGTGCAATGCCACAAATGCTGAAAGGAATATGAGATGCTATACTACTAGCTTCAAATACATCACAGGATAATAATACAGTCTTAAATTACTGAAAGAAATACGAGTGGCCCAAAACTCATTGATACAATGGCAGGGTGTTCTAGGCAGAGTAACTAAATGAAATGACATCTAAATGAAATATGTTTTAAAAAAAAAATATTTAAATTAAAAATAAAACAGTATAACAGGGGAAACCTGAAACTAAAATAACATACATGTTCATGACTACAACACTATTGAGCTTTTTTAAAAAATATTTTTGATACATAGTATATTATAAATATTTCCAGCATGCAGGTCAATAAATTGCATTATTGCAAACAAGAAACTCCTTCTAGATATTAATAACACTAGACTGTGCTCAGAAATGTAAAGTTTTTAAATGATTCCTTTTGGAGGATTAACTTAGGTCAAAAATAAATAAATAATAAAATAATAATAATAACATAATAAGAAATAAGAAAAAAAATTTCTAATAAAAAATATAGAATAGTAATGGAAATGAAACTGCATTTTTAATTGACTTTTTATTTTTTATTTTATGTTTATTAAATTGATTTTAAATAAAAAAATAAAAAAATGGCATTTGTGTCTGTATAGCATCAACACTGAGAGAGGTTATGTGCCAAAGAAATTTTACATTTTTAAATGATTCCAGCTGGGTGTTGGCCATCCTAAAATACTACAAATTTACATAAAACTGAATAAACTAGAAATCTATCTAATTTTTTAGAAATCTAAAAAACTAAAATGACAAAACTATTAGGGCTAGGTGTTTGTTTATCCCATAACCCATATAGTAAAAGCAATAGTAACAGTGATACTAGCCTCTTCAAAGCAGAGGGGAATGGGTTCGTTAGAAAGCACAAATGCTTGACTCTTCCCTCTTTCGGCTCTGAGGGCGCTGGGACATAGCGATCAAGGGAGACGGGCCTCTTTCCGCTCACTTATTGATTGTTTCCTGGTGATGCTCCTATGGAATCCAATCTGGGGAAGATTTTTCACTGGCGCAGTCCTGTGCCAAGAGCTCCTTTCCTAAAATAGGCTGGCCGAACTAAACTTAGTAGCAAACACAGGCTTACCACAGTGAAATGATCAGATATCAACAGTGATTTGTGGGTAAGCAAATAAAAGGAAGCGGCATTATGAATATGAAAACAGTTCCGTTCAGTTACACTGTATTATACAATAATTAAATAACACCTCACATTCAGTTTGTTTTACGTTACTATCATCGAAGCAAACACTATGGAAGACACTCAAGCTCTGTGATTCTGGCTTTGCTAAGCATTTGCAGAAACGAATTCCAGCGGCCCTGGTCATGTGGCGATAAATAAAGATAAATAAAGACTCTATCATGCTCTCTGCATGAGATTCATTTTTCCTCTTGGATTAAGCTCAATAAACCTAAACTCCATGATGTCTCAATGACTAAAAACAAACCAGGATAGAAATGCATATGATGATTCCTGTGGTGATGAGACGCAACATCTGTTTGGTCAAAGAAATGCTTTCACTGCCATTTTCTTTACCACCGGCTAAGCCTGGCAATTTTCTTCTCCGAACAAGAAGTTTTGCATTTTGGAAAGAGCACTGCACATTTCATATACATCTTCTCTCATATCAGTAAACAACGCGGTCCGCTGCAGGTTAGCTGAGCTATGCTCTCCCGCAGGTGGGATCCCTGCTGTGTTTACCCAGAGTGATTTTTCTGGGGACAATGAGGGCAGAGGACATTATGGGGGCTGGATAATCCCATAAAGAGCAGTGATTGGCCAGGACGGGGGCTAAGACACAGCTGGATGGGAAACAGACCAGCCAGGGTCTAAATTGGCACTGGAATAGCAGGATTAGGGAGTCCGGAAGATTTTCCTAAGATGTTTTTCCATAACTGAGAATCATGTGCAGAAGCAAGGGGAGGCTAGTCTCGCAAACGGTAATACAAACAAAAAAAATGGATGATACCACAACAAAAGTGGCAGTTCAGTCAAAAAATGGTATAGTAGCCTATGTGAAAGGCTGTATACATAACACTGACAAAGCAAGTAGGGATGAAGCAATAATGAAAAAGTAAGGCCGATTATTATTTTGATATGTATACTAATACAGTCAAATCAAAAATTATCCAGACACCAGATATAATTTTTGTTATTTTATTACTAGTGGGTGCAGGACACTATAGATCATTTATGTAAGTGAGGATAGCAAAATAAAGTAAACTGTGACATATTATACCAAAAAATTCTTCATACAGTGAACTACCAATAAATCTAATAAAAAGTGAGTATAGCAAAATAAAGTAAACTGTGACATATTATACCAAAAAATTCTTCATACAGTGAACTACCAATAAATCTAATAAAAATTTGGGACCAAAAATTATTCAGACACTTTGACCTGACCATGTTTTGCTTAAGTGTTTTTTCTTTAATTGCTAATGGGACCTTTTTACACCACATACTGAACAAAATGAAGCATTGCTTGGTAATTGGTTGACCTAAATTATCTAATAGTATTAGCTAATTGTGTACTTATATTTAACAGCTGACAGCTATTCAACCTAATTCATTTGTGAGACAGTCTAACAGAAGGATGGCATTATCAATATGAATTTGTTCTGGCACAGCTTAACTCTGAGTTCTTGTTCTATTTTATTACCATTTTCTAAACTATAGCGAATAAACTGTGATAATGTGAGAAATGTTGAAGGTGTCTGAATATATTTTGGTTTGACTGTATGTAATAATATAAGTATATACTATACTTAAATTAATATAACATTTTTGTTAATTGAAATAAAATAAAATAAAATAAAATAAAATTAAATTAAATTAAATCAATATGCTAAATATTTTTTGGGACCTGTGATGCTTTTTTCAGGTTTCTTTGATAAATAAAAAGTTTAAAAGAACAGTGTTTATTCAAAATAGGAATGTTGTGTTACAATAAACACTACTATTCAAGTTTGGGGTCAGTAAATGTTTTTCATTTCTTTTGTGCTGCTTAATATTTTTTTGGGACCTGTGATATTTTTTCAGGATTCTTTGATAAATAAAAAGTTTAAAAGAACAGTGTTTATTCAAAATAGGAATGTTGTGTTACAATAAACACTACTATTCAAGTTTGGGGTCAGTAAATGTTTTTCATTTCTTTTTTTTAAAGAAATTAATACTTTTATTCAGCAAGGATGTGTTAAACGGATAAAAAGTGATAGTAAAGACTTACAGTATATTGTTAGAAAAGATTTCTATTTTGAATATATGCTGTTCTTTTTAACTTTTTATTCATCAACGAATCAAAGAAAAAAGTATCACAGGTTCCAAAAAATATTAAGCAGCACAACAGTTTCAACACTGATAATTATATATTAGAATATTAGAATGATTTCTGAAGGATCATGTGACACTGAAGACTGGAGTAAGAAAATTCAGCGCTGGGCCATAGAAATAAGTTATATTTTAAAGTATATTAAAATAGGGAAACAATATTAGAAATTGCAATAATATTTCACAATACTACAGTTTTTTTCTGTATTTTTGATCAAATAAATACAGCCTTGTTGAGCATGAGACTCTATTAAAAAACATTAAATATCTTACTGATCCCAAACTTTTGTACGGCAGTGTGTATATATACACAATTACACTGAAATTAAACTAAAAATATAAAATTAATAGCTAATTCAACACATCAATACAAACTATAATAGTAATGGTAAAATACACAAACACAATTGTTCATGTGTACAGCAACTTATGCCAAGATACACTCATGAAAGAAAAGAGCTTTTCAAAAGATAGCTTTTTCAAAAGATAGTGCAAAGTCATAACTACTTGAAATAGAAAATACATCTAGATACTGAGTTGGGAGTTTCAAACACACAAAAAATGTCTTACAATCCTCGCAAACTTGAAAAATCCACTAATTATTAACTTGTAAACACAACATTCATTCCCAACGAACTAATCAAAAGCCATGTAACCTATTGTAGATCACTGATCTGTGTGTAAGTGGGAACTAAGCATGATAGCATTATCTTTAGCAGTAGTAATGTACCTACTCATAGGACACATGAGGCATTTATAATTACCGAGGCCTCTGCCCCTCCCCACACCACTTGTGAGTTCAGTGGTGACAGCGGCAGTGTCTCAACACTCGGTTGGCATCAGTATTCCTGACATGAACGTGGCTGCAACCCCAGCAAGCCCAGGCCTCCTAATTAGTGGCAATTGGTGTTGATGTCTCCGGGCTCTCCCTCTCTTCCCGTCGCAGAAGCGCACACCCTGCGCTCGGCCTGCAAGCAGAACCAGCAACAGTGGCCCAGTCTCCTCAAATCTCATGTGAAAGCCAGAGCTGGAGGAGCCAGCGAGACCCCGCAGCCACACCGAGGCCACGGGAAGTGCACGACAGCCAGGCCACGACCTATTTTTAATTCTGTGAAAGAGTTTGTTTTTTTTTGTTCTTGCCTGGTCACCTCAGCTTCAGGTCAAGGTGAAATGTTGCCCTCTGCTCAGATCTTCAGGCCTAAGGGAGAGACTGTGAACTGTCCACATGAAAATGACAGTGAAACAGAAAGAGATCTAAATGAAATGCTAATTCTTGTTCAATTTCAGTGTGTCACCCGTCATTCATCCATTCCTGGGTGATAATAGGAAGATAAAGCAAAAGTCAAATTACAGAGAACAGCTATTGTGATGCCCAGTGAAAATGGCGGGCAAAGTTTAATACTGTCCAGACAAGGACAAATCGTACAGGCTATTTCAACATAGAGCCACTGCCATAACTCAAGATCCCCAAACTCACACATTGAATTATAGCCGTGTCAAACTAGTGAGGAGTGGAAATGTCTGTTTTAAAGTCATGCATGCTGTGAGGTGTTTATTTATAAAACTTTCCTCCATTTAAATCAGTATTGTCCTGAATGATATGGATGCATAAACGACAGAATGATTTATAGGGAATATTGAGAAATAATGTAGAAACGTTGGCAGGTGTGTGAAGGCCTTGTCCAGGGGCACTCGCTTCAATTCTTGATTTAAATGTACAGCAACCAATCGCTTGACAACAAAAAGTAACTAATACGACACCGCAGAGTTAACAAGGTCGTCTGTAACAGTAACAAGCTGTCAATAAAAATGGCAGAATATTTGACTGTGTGCGACAAATCATGTGCCTTTAGGTAAATACATACTGTATATATTTATTAAATATGTCAAAAATAAGATCTAGTAAATAAAAGATTGTAAAGTCAGTTAAAAACTTGGCACCTTAGTGATGTTTTGGTTGTGCAGAATAGATGTTGCACTAATATCTATACAAACTATTGTGCCAGTATGACTACCTTAAAATATAGTAACATACTGTGTTTGTACTCTTAGCAGTATTTGGCTCTCTGGGTGTCCATCTCCGGCACTAAATCACAGCTACGCTCATTGTCACCTGTCAGACACAACAATATAGTAGTGTATGATTTGTGAGCTTGAATCCAACACTGCACAACACATTCCACACAAGGAGGTCAGGAGCAATTAAAGGAGTCGGCAGGTTCAAGGAGGAGAGACTAGCCTCACTAGGACCATCCACTCTCAAGGTATTTCTGCATGCATTAATATTCAGCTAAGATAAAGGACAGTAAACAGATCCAAAGCCTGCTGATTTATGTCCTGTAACACACATCTCAGTCAAAGACGCAAAAGTAGTCTTCCTGAATGACTTTACAACAGAGAAAGTACAAGATTTGAAAAAAGCAAGCATTAGAGATATTATATTTGTTTATTATATTATATAATATTATATATGATATGATATTATATTTGTTTGTATATGTCTTTAAGTTTCCTTTAAAGGGG
>NW_015656153.1:1019381-1082886 GCF_001515625.1 Sinocyclocheilus rhinocerous | reverse complement strand
TCTGAACGCAAACTGTGTATGTTGTTCTGTGTCAGCCGCACCACACAGATACGTTGTCTACGTTTATTTACGCTTTGATTTGAATGAAAACAGCGTATCCGTGTGGTGCGGCTGACACAGACAAGTAGAACAGTATACGCAGTTTACGTTCAGTGGATACTCTCCAAAATGGCGCTACGGTGACACGGAGGAGACGAATTGTTGAATAAAGTCATTATTTTTGTTTTCTTTGCGTACAAAAAGTATTCTCGTCGCTTCATGCAATTCAGATTGAACCACTGATGGCAGATGGACTATTTTGACGATGTCTTTCATACTTTTCTGGCATACTTTTCATACTTATCTGTCAAGCATGGCTCTTACAGGACGTTTCAGAACGGTATGTTTTTTGTTTGTTGTTGTGTCATACTTTTAGATATGCTGTTATTTGTAAATGCTAATGCTTATGTTAGCTTTTAATATACGGTTTTATCCTGATTAAAGTTTTAATACAGCAGAATACATGATTGCATTGTGGCATTTTTGTAAAGTAATTGTTTATTTTGTCACAGTAAAAAGTGTTTGCCAGCAAGTATTGCTACCACGGCAACCGCGCGTGTATATGTTTTATGCTTCCCGTAGCTTATTTTAAAAATATCTGTCTGTCTATACACAAAATGTATAATTGGAACAGTTCATTGTTGGAGCTGATGATCTGAATGAGAGAGAGAGAGAGAGAGAGAGAGAGATGCAGAGGAGGGGACCCGAGGAACAGGATTAAGAACCGCTGCTTTAGAACATTGATTTTGAAACTTGTGAATCCATTAGTATTGTTAGAAGACCACTGAACGTAAACTGCGTATACTGTTCTACTTGTCTGTGTCAGCCACACCACACGGATACATTTTCTACGTTTATTCACGCTTTGATTTGAACGAAAACAGCGGAACATTGATTTTGAAACTTGTGAATCCATTAGTATTGTTAGAAGACAGAATCGCAATTCATATATGAATAAATTTTTTCGTGCACCCCTAATTTTGATGGCATGGCAACAACTCTTCCTCTTCTCTAAAGCAGCGCAACATGGCCTCGTCCCCTTTGTTGCATGTTCCCGGGAGCGGGGTTTATGTAAATTTTCAGGGTTTGTGATGTCACCAACCAGGGAAGTATAACTCGTAGTCCCTATGAGCCATTACTGTAGGCATTAAACTGCCATAATTTTAAAAGGCAATATCTCCATTTGCATTGAACTTTCAGCGTTGTAACTTTGCAGATACTGTTTATGCTCAAGACGCAACATTACACACTAACTAAAGTTAAAAAATTGAAATCACAATCAGCCACCCCTTTAAAAGATCGGTGTTTGCATTTCCCTGTGTGCTTTTATTAATATTTATCTGTTTTGTGAAAGAGCATCTGTTACATAAATCATTATCTGTCTATAAGCAGCACAAAGGCCTATATTTTTACAATTTTTGGGGGGTAACACTTTATTTTAAGGTGTCCTTGTTACACGTTACATGCACTTAATATTATAATTACAATCATGCATAATTACATGGAAGTAACCTTAAGCCAAACCCTAACCATATAGTAAGTACATGTAGTTAACTAATATTACTCAGAACTTAAATGTATAATTACAATGTAACAAGGACACCTTATAATAAATTGCAACCATTTTTTTCCATTAACAAATAAAACAAATCTTTAAATTAGTCATAAATATTTATTAATTGTATCTTTTTACAGCCTGTGTTTTCGTTTAAAAATATGTTTGATGTGAAGTTAACTATGTGTAAACTACTAAAATATGTTGTGAAAATGGATGGAACAAACTGATGTATGTACAGAATTGAGAAACGGATATTTATGGCGATCAATTGCAGTCAGTGTCTTAAATGTATCTCAGTTAAAAAAAGTCAATGTAATACAAACATTTTCGAGAAATAAGTCATTTGTACATTTACATAATTGTTAAGGGGAAAAGACATTGTAGCTATGTGTACACATCATAAGTTCAACTTTAATTTCGTGAACAATACTGATTGGTGTTTCCTTCATTCACCTGACCCAAACATATGTAAGTTTTAAATGCCACTGGCTCAGTTAACATTTACAGTAGAGTAATAATAGCAGTGTAGATCTTAATTTCTTTTTTAAGTGATATTTAAAACCCTGTAAACAAAAGGTAATATTTGGATTTCTCTGTCTCTCTGCACTGGCATTTTGCAAAACCGGAAGTATCTATACACACTCGCTGGGCCGGAAATCCAAGATGGCGGAGATATGCAACTAGCCCATTTGATTTTAATCACTATAGTATCCTTGTTTCTAACAATTTAACATGTCACAAATTGTTATTTACATTTGATTTCAAATTATTATTTTCCGTTTCATCTCAAGATATGACCTATAAATAAAAATTACATTTTCAAATTGTGGAGAGAAAAAAAAGTGAAAAGGTGAAAATGTAATATTGGTAACCAAATAGAAGATAGAATGTTTATAATCAAACCAAAGTTTCAGTTCCTATTGATTTCCACTATATTTTTTTGTCCATGCAATGGAAGTGTAATGGTAACAAAAACTGTTTGATTAGCAACATTCTTCATGAGATCTTCAAGAGATCTCAAGAAAGTCAATCATACAGGTTTGAGGGTGAGTAAATGATGACGTAATTTTCATTTTTGGGTGGACAATCCATTTTATTAACATAAACTTCATATTTCATCCATGCCAGTAGGTGTCAGTATAAAGTCCAAGACTACTAGGATGAAGAAGAGCCAGGCAAAAATAAAAATAATTACATGAGTACTAATAAAAAATAAAGAGAAGTGCCAATTACAACTGAAAAAACAGTATTTATTTTGTTTCACATAAAAATCAAATCACTTGTAAAACATTTTTAGATCTTTATCTTACTAGATTAGTGCTATATGCAGCATTTTCTGCATTCATGGGTGCATTCACACTCAGAGCAAACAGTGAAGGACACCATCCAAGTCCCATGGTACCACAGCGCCAAATCTAGCAGGATTCTGGCCCTGCACCACTTCAGTTAACATTTCCTCTGTCCTATGTACCCCTCTCGTCCTCTCCAGAGGGGTGCGTTCATGAATGACCACACAACGTGTTCCCACACCCCTGATTCTCACATGGCTCATGTTTTGCCCCTTCACTGTGAGCTGTGTTGCAACATAAAACCACTACATTAATATCGCTTCTCCCACCGCGGCTTTACTGCTTGTTTAAAACCTGCTAATCTTTAAATGTGCGCACTGTTAACATCTGCTGCTGCTTTATGGGTCCCAACACACCACACAAAAAGAGGAGAAACGCAGCATAGGAACTAGATTTAATAGCATAGTTAACAGTAATGGTGGTATCTGGTGACAAACACAGCAGAAAAAAAACCTAGCAGAAACTGTGTGTGTGTGTGTGTGTGTGTGTGTTCTCATTTATATCCCATTGTACTCCATGCGACAAGCATTCAGAATGATAACTAACACTCAACGGAGGGATGTTAACAACTCAAACACGCAGCAGACATCACAAATGAGCTTGTTTGAATATTCAGAGAGAATTTTGATGTAACTGGGTGCTATAAGCAATGCCAGAGAACAACACGGTCTCTTTCTCTTTAATTTAGAAGTGCATTACCGTCACAAATTCATACCGGCAGTCGCTCTCACCAACTGCTACGCTAATTTATTTCATTCACTACTTTATGTAGCTACACTGTGTTATAATTATTCAGCCACTGAGACAATTGTAATAGAGGAGGAGTGACGAAAATGTGTGCGAGACTGGCCGTGTGGATTCACACACACGCTCAAAGGAAGGCCGTGAACTGGGCGGAGGAAGATGGACGATGCGGTGAAGCACCGGGAACATCACCCCCAAACTGAGCTGCAGGGGTGGGCAAAAAAATCTGGCAGCACATTAGTGGTCATGTCAGTGCCATCAGGGACACCTGGCACGGGCCGGACCAGTGCCAGGAGGGAAAAGCATGGCGACATTGTGACTGATAGGACAGGCGCGTTGGAAACAGCTGAGATCCAAAGACAAAGTCAAAACCCTCCCG
Source organism: Sinocyclocheilus rhinocerous (assembly GCF_001515625.1). NCBI lineage: Eukaryota > Metazoa > Chordata > Actinopteri > Cypriniformes > Cyprinidae > Sinocyclocheilus > Sinocyclocheilus rhinocerous. The sequence continues at coordinate 1,078,817 of NW_015656153.1, read as the reverse complement.
CGACACAACAGAGCCGCCCCCACTCCTGTCTGTAGGGAAATTGAAACAAAGCAGCGATACAATGACAGACAGATGGGAGCCTCGTAACACACTCTTGTGTATTTTGATTGAGGCGGTGGAAATGTTTATAATGGGATATTTATAGTACAACGCAGTAGTGTTGTATACAGTATACATCCACACTGATGTCTGATACTCTTGACCTTTGATATCTCCATATGGTAGACTTCCATCGCAGGTGTATTACAGTAAAAGCTTTTAAATACTGATGATTGAGCCTATGGTAATCGACAGTATGCCAATGATACTGTCTATAGATAATAAAATGAAAATAATCTGAAAAATTCCTTTAATGGATACCTGAAAGAATAAAAACAAATGGGGGGGAAAAAAAAAACACGAGATGAAGAACAGGCCTTGGTAATATCACATGACTCTTAGATGTCTCAAACTATTCAAATTTGCCAAGATGCCAAAGTCTACAAATTTTCAAAACAAACTCTTTTCCTTCAAATTATTCAAAGATCAAATTATTTCTGCCATGCTAAATAAATTCATTCATTCATTTATTTTTGTGTCTATACTCCTGTATATTATTGTTTGTTAAATTCGGTCCCACTTTATATTAGGTGGCCTTAACTATGTACTTACATTTAAATTAATCATTTGATACAATGCACTTATTGTGTACATACATGCTTTTACATTGTACTTATATTTTTAAAAATACCTGCATGTAATTACATCTGTAATTAATTTCTGTAATTACATATTTAATTACACTATTGACCCATCGTAAACCTACCCATAACACCAAACCTTACCCTAACTTTACCTGTATCATACCTCAATAGCAACAGAAGTGTTTTGCAATACAATATGAACACAATAAGAACATTGTTTAAGGTAAGGCTACCTAATATTAATATTGAATATTTTGTAGTAGTACAAATATTAACATAGTTAAGATGTTTCTTCAAAGCCAAGGTCACAGGTTGGATTCCCAGGGAATGCATTAACTGATAAAATGTAAAATGAATCACTTAAATGCAACCTAATTCACTTGAAAAAAAGCATTTGACAGATATATGTGAAAACAAATCAGATTAAGTTTCCTAAACTATGAACAAGTGAGTGTTGAGGCATAAAAAAATCATTTTATTGTCCTTCGATTATTGAAAATATCTGCAAAATATGTCCCCGAAGGAATCTGTGGAATGGAGTTCAAATGAAAAGAGCGTTAAATGGAGCTAAGAATACAATATAATAAAGTCCTATGGTAGATTTATGCATTTGCTAGACACTGGCAAAAAAAACAACAACAACAAAAAACAACAACATACATTTAACTTATTTTATCAGTTCTTGTCTTCTCTGGGAATCAAACCCATACCACTGGTGTTTCAAGTGCCATGCTCTACTGTATAAGCTACAGGGAAATAATGTTAGCTGAATTATTTAATACACAAACATGCAAAGGCCAAAGGAGTTTCAAATCTGTGGAGTTCTGTGGGGCCTAGTAATCATATTCATATGCAGGATACACCAGCATCGCACCAGTATATTAAAAAAGGATCATACAACAAACAGACTAAAACAAACAACTACACTACTGTTCAAAAGCAAGGGGTTGATAAGATTTTGTAATGTACAAAAATACTGTAAAAACAGTAACATTGTGAAATATTATAAATATAACCACTGTAATATATTTTAAAATGTTATATATTTCTGTGACGGCAAATATGAATGTTTAGCAGCCCTTTCTCCAGGCTTCAGTGTAACATGATCCTTCAGAAATCGTTCTAATATGCCGATTTTGTGCTCAAGACACAAATGATCTATTTTGAAAACAGTTGTTCTGCTTAATATTTTTGTAAAAACTGTCATTTGACTTTTTCAGGACTCTTTGATAAAGTTCAAAAGAACAGCATTTATTTGAAATAGAAATATTTTGCACCACTGTAAATGTCTTTACTGTCACTTTAGATCAATTTAATGCATCTTTGATGAATAAAAGTATTAATCTCCTTCAAAGGTAGTGTACATGGTACTACTTCGACAATACAGCTGTACATTAAGGAAGTGAGACGTGTTCTTTAAGAAACTATAGGAAGCCATGTGATGCAGAATAGGATGGCATAATCTATAAATAGGGGGTGGGTATGCTGGGAGAGGCAGGTGTGGGAGGGCAGAGAGGAAATTGCTGTAAAGTGGTCATAAGGAGATGCTAGAGGGGAATAACTCTGCTGTGTGTGTCATAGGGAGAGGCTGGGGTGGATGTCTAATGTATGAGAGTGTGTGTGTGTCACATCTGGGTCTGTGCTCGCTACACTCCTTCAACCTGTCCTACTTTCTCCGACTCTAAGGATGGAGGTCTGGTCTCTCACATATAGAAGTGTGCGTTTATGTGTGTGTGAGAATAAGAGGGGAATAAGAAATAGGGGGGTTTCTTCGGAGAGCAATCTGGCCTGATTCCTCATGTAGTCCCAGCAGTCTCCAACATATGGCGGGACACAGAGCTCAGTGGTGGTATGAGCACCTCAGTCACTAGCCAGTGACTCGTATACCTCGCATATACACGCATACGCACAGAAAACACATGACTCACACATGCATACTGAGAGCTAGACATTTGCCACCCATGTATGGGGTGCATTTGGTGAGGGGTGTGCACAAATGAAAAAGAATTCAACCTAATTTAAATCAGCTTTGTTGCAGAACAAGCTACAGGGATCTAGCTGGAATAAAAAATAAATAAATAAAATAAAATAATAAACCTAGAACCTATTTAAAAGAGAATAAAAAATACCTTTGTCTGATCTTATTTTGATATCTCTGTTAACATAAACTGTTTATGTGCTGTTTTATTGTCTTTTTTTATTTTCTATCTATAAGCAATGAAGAGTTAAATTAAATGTCAAAATTGTAAAAAAAAAACTTATTTGAAATTATAATAGAAATATAATGCACAGTATAACAAAAACAAATGCATATAAATGTATTTGAATTTACATTTATATTACGTGAAATAAAATATAGATGCGTATCATTTTAAAACTGATGTTGAGGAAATGAAATAAAAAGTAAGATGCAAAAAAATGCTTATTTAAAATGTATATTTAAAAAAAGAAATAAATTCCTCTATTGAGCCCTATGCATACCCCCTTATATGCCTATACGCACTTCTGAGAAGAAACAGACACATTCAAAGTAACAAAAAATAAGTATATTTTGGGAAAGAAACAGCCTTTCTACTTTCACATTTCCTAGTTTCACATTTAATTCAATGTGTTACTTGTTTCCTTGAAATTAATTGTGAAATTCACAAGCAGTTTCTGAGTGAGCTTTATTTCTATATATTATACACAAAGAGACGCAATGTGATATAAAGCAGTCCATTCACAGAAGACAAAGCACCGAGACCACTCAGGTGGGTCACATAAACTGGTATATAACCAGGAATGGGAAAATGATGAATTAATACAACACCCTGCAGCTCTTCACTTCTCAGACATCAGCCCAGACTGAGCAATCAAGGCAAAGTAGACTCTCTCTAAGGAGCGACACCCCACTTTGGCCTTGAGGAATACCACATCCCATAATCCATCCATCCAGGTCATTCATCCATCCATCCTTCCATCTATCCATGCGCACATGGGCTGCACCAGACCAGGCCTCAGCCCTTCTGGGATGCGCAGGAAGCTGGTGTGGACGGGGCTGATCTGGGGTGGGTGTCATATGTTTGTAAGGCTGACGGGAGCAACAGCTGTGGCATTGAAAGGCTGGCGTCTGGGGCTCGGCTGCCAGCGCGGCGGGGACACTCACGTCTGCCAAGGCTCCGCGCCGCTCGCTGCCATCACCGGCCGCCATGATTAATGAAGAAATGTCAGCACTGTAATTTTTTCTAATGTGCTCCAGAAGGAAAAAAAGGAACCTTCTTGTCACTTGAGAGGCCCTGGGTGTGTTTATGCAGGAGTGTGTGTCGGATAAGCGGGAGGAACGAAAGAATAACAGAGTTTGTAGGTGCACGGCAGACGAAAGTATGCTTTTTTTTTCTGTAATGTTTGACATAGACACAACACAATCAGAGGCCTCAAAATACAACACAGATGTTGACTGCGAAACGGCGTCTTAATTACCATACAAACTGCTCTACTTGAGCGAGGTGTTTAAAACACCCTCATGAGGAAGTTCACTCAAGCAATTCCACAGATTACGCCTAATGAACAATATTTCTCAGCTCCTATTTAGTGCTCATTAAAATGTAAAAGGCTTTCATTCCCAAACATCCCTGCCATAAATATTACCCTCCATTGAGCGAGTCGTGCAAAGTGGGCCAAATAACAGGCCTGGGAAGTGCTAGCTAGTTTATTACCTCAGTCTATTGGATGAATTATATTTGCTTTGTCTAAAAAAATATACAACAAAAGAAATCTAAAGCTCAAAGTAGCCTGCGTTGTTACGGAGCAGATGAGAAAAGGATTGGATGGAGATGGATCTAAAAATTATTAAAGATTTTCCAGCAATCAAATAAAGTGATAAAATTAAGATATATAAAAATATACAGTGGTGGCCAAAATTATTAGAACACCTGACAGATCTGAAAATATTGACCTTTTTATGCCTCCAAAACATGATTTCCTTTCATAATGTTCATGAAACATGCAGATGGTTGCTCTGAGCACAACAGATATCCACTTTTAACTTTAATATTTGGTATGTTTGCAGCAATTACAGCAGCACATCTCTCTGGTATTGTGTCAATATATTTCCTGAGAGCTTCAACACTAATGTTATGCCATGCCTTCTGCAACTCAAGCCAAAGGCTTTCCTTTTAATGTACCATAGATCTGTCCAGTTTTTTTTCCAACTCGCCCCAAATTTGCTCGATGGGGTTGAGGTCTGGACTTTGAGGAGGCCAGTCCATCATTTTCCTTCACAGATTCCTTCCGTCACAGGTAGTTCCAGCATTAGTTCGTTTTATGGGTATGTGGCCAATTCAACAAAAACAACTGAAACCTCTTAAATATGCCAAGTGTTCTAATAATTTTGGCCACCACTGTATAATAAACAGTATACAGAATAAAACACAGTATTTAAATACCTTCCACTGAGCAAGTCATGCAAAGTGGGCCAAATAACAGGCCTGAGAAGTGCTAGCTAGTTTATCATCTCAGCCTATCAGATTAATTATTTTCTTAAAGATTTCTCACAAATAAAATAAAATAATATAAAATTAAATAAAAACAATATCAAAGTTACAGTATTTAAAAACCCTCCACTGCGCAAAATGTGCAAAGTGGGACAAATAACTGGCCTGAGAAGTGCTAGCTAGTTTATTACGCCAGACTATTGAATGAATTATCCTTGTTTTGTATAAAAACACACAACAAAAGGAATGTAGGGCTCAAAGCAGCCCACGGCATGCTATAGCAGATGAGAAAATGAAAGGATGGAGGTGGAAAAAGATCCAAAAAAGGATTACTTAAAGATTTTCCAGCCAAACGGCAATCTATATACAACTAAAAGACAATCAATTGCTCCTCCTCGCCAGGCTTAAGTTAAAGGATTATCAGTCTACTAATTAAGTAAACAAGTCATTGGTTCTCTAATTTATACATCATCAATATCTCGGTTCTACAAGTTTTTACCATTAATTAAGTTAATTAAGAGTTTGAGAATACAGATTTTTTTTAAAGCTCAATTTTATGTTGGGTGATTTGATGCTAGTATAACGCATTGATCACATGAAAAAATGCATGATGATAATGTGAATGATCATCAGTTGTTTGTATATTTTATGTGCTCAACGCTGTATAAATTCACCATAGGAAAGCCTTGACATACAGCTGTAACAGAACCGCCCAACGGGAAACTGCGGGTTACGTTGCGTCACACACACCGAAAATTTGAGTTTATTGGCATTTGCGTAAGAGATCTCTCACCCCATGCTGTGACTGCCAGGCCACTGCCATCTGCTCAGCCCAGCCAGTCTCACAGAGGAAGCACAATACTATGCCACCATAGGTAATCCCACTACCAATAATTCCCAGCACCTCAGGGTCAGCCCCTGCCAGCTTGCTGGGCCTCAGCATCGAGATGACAGTGGGAGACGAACACAGGAGACTTTAGGAACATCTTTCAAACATGACAGAAACATGCTCACATTGACATGATGAGAAATGGCACATTTTTGGTATTTGCTTAAATGTGTTGTTTACACCACGTGATCAATATATATAGCACATCATGTGTGACTTGAATAACTAATTATTCTTATAATTAGTGTTACTGAATAATTAATCACAGAAAATGTGCATTTTTATCAGAATCTAGACAATTTAGAGTTACGTATCACAGAGCAGATGTTAGGTCTTCATTCACTTCCATTATATTGAAAATGGTGTGTATTCTTTAAAAATGAACACAAATACTGAAAGTTACATGGGTTTGAAAGGATTTTAGGGTGAATGTATAATTTTAATTTTTGCTTGAACCTTATGTTATTAAATTAAGCATTTTGATATACAAGCTTTGAAAAACATTTACCTTTTTGAAATCATTGGCAGGAGCAGCACTTTGGCTCCAGCGGGGAAATAATAAGATGAGGAAATCTGTCAGAAAGGATGACCAGTGAGTGAAATCCCATCTTGGTTGTTTTCCGCGTGCTATTTTTGATTTGTTTGTTTCACGGTGTTGAATCAATGGTCCTGTCAGGAGTGGTCAGGCCATATTGCTGTGGATAAACACATGAGAGCGAATACAAGGCCTGTGCCCACACACACGCAAACACAAACACACAAACAACTTGAAAGCAGAACGCTCTAAAAACACTTTGCTTCACACACTGGGCTCCACAGCAGACAAGCTGTCAAAAGAATAATGATAATTTACGGACAGGAGAACAAAGCAAATAATCATCGTCTTAAATGGAGCATGAGGAGTGCGTATGGTTGAGAGTAGCCCCCTCTTTCTGTCTACACACTCCCGTACACAGAGCAACCTTGACATGCACACAATTAACAGATGTGAATACATGCATGCAGAATGTATGGACTGCAGACCTGCACAAGAGTTGTACATTATAATGCCACAACAACAAACAAACCCAAAACACTAATCACTTTAGGTCAAAAGTTGGATAGGATCTAGTTAGCTGGCTGGTTATGTAGCTGCAATAAATATGTATACAAAACAACAGACGGAGAGCAGACAATTCATTGACTCAGTGCATTGTAAGGACTTCAGAAAGGGTGCTACAATTAATTGCATATTTAATTTGATGCAAATAAAAATAGACTGTGAAGATAGTCTGTTTTGATCGCTAAAAACATGCTCCAAAAACATGGCATTTATACCAAAGTAATGCAAAAATAAATAAATAAATAAAACATGACCTTAAATCATTAGAAACTGTTCATTATTTTTGTTTTTTTTAGCACAAAAAGTATTGTCATAGCTTCATAAAATTACGGTTGAACCACTGATGTCACATGGACTATTCCTTACTACCTTTCTGGGCCTTGAATGCGATAGTTGCGTTGCTGTCTATGCAGGGTCAGAAAGCTCTCATATTTCATCAAATCTTAATTTGTGTTCTGAAGATGAACGAAGGTCTTACGGGTTTGGAATGACATGAGGGTGAGTAATTAATGACGGAATTTTCATTTTTGGGTGAACTATCCCTTTAAATGCCATGATTTTTATGGATTTATTTTATGATCCCTATATATGAACTTTTTGATGAGTTACCGTTTCGGTTTCATTAAAATAAATCAATTTGTGTTTCAAAGATTAGTGAAACATTTCAATTATTATTCAAATATATTAGATTATATATTTTAGTTTGGGTAAACTATCACTTTAGGGAATATATGTTTAAGTAACACGGTTTTTATTTATTAATTTATTTATTTTTAGCATTGCAGAATTATGACAATCATAAGACACGTGGGTAAATTTATTATTTTATATTTTTTCATTATTATTTTTACCTTGTCTCACACAAAAATCATGGTAAGATGCTTAAAAAACAACAACATGCAAAGGAATGGTCAAAGACATCCATCTGAATGCGTATGGTTGTAATGGCAGTGCTTTAAGGAGGAAGAATCTAAAGATTGAAGATGAATAAAAAAAATTCTGGGGGTTCTACAAAACGCTAAAGCACCACTGATAAATATATCTAAACAAAAAAAGTAATATTCTCCATAAATCAATAAAAACCCATCAATCTAACAATCAAACTTGTCAGGAATCCAGTGACTGCGATTCTAATCCTGTTCAATGTCAAGCGTCATCTCCTCCGGATAGCCTAGCATCCGCTTACAACACGCCAGCAGATCTCATTAGCATGCCAGACAACGAGACGGAGTGACAATAGATCACTTCTTCATTACAATGACTCTAATTAATGATGTTAAAAGCTTAAATTAAAAAAGGGAAAAGGAAAATATCTACCTTTTCACTGACTGCAGTTTACCCACAGTGCATGCACAGAAGAAGTTTAATAGTTTAAACTTTGAGCTAATAGTTCAAATTAATTTCCAGTGTTCCTGTCTGAATAGCGCAGTCTATGGGCAATACGTGAGTGCGATGAGTACAAGTCCGCTAACAGGATTTGGGCAAGTGGATACATGCTTTACGCAGGCTTCGTTCGGTTAAACTTTCAGCTAATCTCACTAGGTCCTTACATTGACGTATTGTTTCTCGTATTGTGACAGAATATGCTCGCAGTGGATTCAATGTAAGAGGGCCAATCACATTTAGCTACTTTGAAAGCTGTGCCTTTTTGAGCTCCGCAGAACACACGAGTAGGGTGAAATTGTCTTTGCCGTGGCTAAGATGAAATTCATCGCAAGGCCATCAGCACTTAATACTCGTCTGCGACTTTTGGAACACAGGCTTTCCGGGAAATGATGAATCGGGCTGTTGTGCGCTTGTAATAACCCCGCCAAATGCAAATGAGAGCTGAAGGAGCCATAAGACAAAAGACACATTAACACAGAACTCTATCCCAATCCGACAAAGAGTTCTGGCTGGCACAATTCACACAATTCAAGTAAGATAAATCCGCAGCATTTTCTCTCTGCTCTTTGAGAAAAGTTTAGAATTCTGAAACGCACATTACTGCGACCTTCAAGCACCCTTCCGCCGAGCTCCTTATTGATCAGACTTCAATAGCCTACAGAATGTAAAGTGAATCCCATGTTTTAGCAGTCTTAAAAGATGGTTTAAGTACATCTTACATAGTATGAAGTCAGGTATGTACATATATCGTCATGTTCCAGCCTGATCTCATTTGTATCTGTATGCACCTCCACTTTGTAAGTTTGGATATATTCTCTGAAATATACTTGTGAAAGTATTTACACATGTACAACCTGTAGTCTTTTTGTCAAATAGTTTTTGTGTGTGTGCGCGTGTATGTACATAAAAACAGATAAAATGACTTGACAAAAAATATTATATATTAAAAAATATAAATGCTAAATTTGGCAAGCTGCAATCGGTCACAAGTCATATGAAAGCAAATGACATTTGGGGACAGATTTACTAAACAGGGCAAATTAGCGTGAGACCGCAATTCTAAAACAGTGCCAATGGGCGTGGAAATTTCTGCGGGTGATTTACTGACAACGCCCAAATTAAAGAACACAGACACAACATCTCATTTACATATCGACCAACGCAGCATACCAAGCGCAGCACAAATTAGCGAAGTCGCAAATAAGCCAATGCTCATCAGGTGTGGGTGATCTACTTATGACACAGGCATAAAATAGTTTAAGGTCCCGTCCACACGGAGATGCGTTTAGCTGTATACGCATACATTTTATATCGTATAGGCCTTTCGTCCACACGGATCCGGCGTTTTGGGAGAGTGAAACCGATATTTTTTGAAACCGGGTCCCAGAGTGGATAAATCTGAAAACATCATCCTTGCGTTTTCGTGTGGACAGCGAATCCGTATATTTTCTGAAACGATGACGTCATCAGCCCACGTCTCACCCCTAGTCAGACACCGCTACGTCACGTAACAGCAACAAAAACATGAACAAACACTGAACGATTGTTTTTTTATTAACTAACATTAACACAGGTTAATAAATGTATTGTTCCATATTCGTTTGTATACCGCGTGCAAGGTTTATGCGCATAGTCCAAGTCTTCTTCTCCGTTTTTAGTGTATCTCTGTGGCAGAATTACAGCGCCATATGCTGGTCTGGCATGTATACTAAATCGTTTTGTGTCGGTTTCGTGTGGACGCAGATATTTCTTGAGACGAGGGGAAAAAAAGATTGGATAGGGAAAGCTCTGGCTTCGTGTGGACGTAGCCTAAGACATGCTTTTTTGGGGCGTTAAATAATGGCGCAAAAAACAGTAATTTTACGAGCACAAACGTAAATCACGTTGTGTGATTAATTTTAATACTCTCCTCCCATTCATTTTGCGTCTGAAAGGGAAACTCCTACAAATGCATATTCAATAAGGTCAGGTGCCAAAATAACTGTCTATGCCTTTTCAGCGCTAATTCTTCACTGCACGTCTTTAGTAAATCCTGACAGTACTATTTTAATGCCAAAAGACGGTTTGCGCTGGCGCAAGCTGTTAGTAAATCTGGCCCTTAATGTCACTGACCCTTTTGACTATGGCTGTGGGTGATTTTCTGTCCATGATGCATTAAACTACAGTTTTGGTCCTACATAGGGCTATTATATGGCTTTAGAATTTAACGCACAAATAAAATTGTCTATGTTTGTGATAATTCTGTGGTGTTTTTTTTCTATCCAATGGCAAAAAATAATGATATATATATTAAAAAAAATAATAATAATTTAAATTAGTTGAACACACCTGAAATCACAAAGAAAAGAATGAATCAGTTACAGTACTTATTAATATAAATTTAATATTCTAAAACCTAAAAGGAATTCAGAAAGATTTGTTCATCTCTAAATGTCTTAAATGTGAAATGCTAACATTTTAAAGTCTGTCAATATGTTACTAATGTATGTTTCAGTGTCTATGCAAATGTACAGTATGCAAAAGTATTTATGCTAGAAATAACCTTTGCGTACATACAAATACCTGTGATTACTAATAAAATCACAGTGCATGACAAGTGAAGAGTAGCTCTAATAACAGTTAATTCAGTCCATGGTTTCATCACGTCCATAAAGCATTGCATGGCTCAGCGAGGCTAACAACTGATGAGCTAAACATGTCTCAAGAGCGCGTCTTTGTCCTTTGTATCGTTTCATAATGTGACAGTGCAGTTTGAAGCTATAACCTCATGTTAATACACTGCCCTCAGCATTTGAGTTTTATCTATAACATGTTACAGCGCATTCAACCCCAAGACAAACTGGGACATCAATAAGAGCTTCTGCCAAGGGCACGAACTCATGTGCTGTCCAATCGATACACAGGGAGACTGTAAATACTATTAGAGACAGTTAGCTCTTTTAGTACAACTCATTACCCCAATATGCTCGTGAAACCTTTGTAAAATTAAAGCAATTATGTTCAGGGATATAAAAACGCACCATCGAGGTTTGTGAATTCTTGTTTCGGAGTTGTTTTTTAGCCAATAAGAATGACCCTTTTGGCTTCAAATAATCAGACAGAGGGCAATAAATAAGCAAATTGTGATTTGCTTTTAAGATAATCATAATCTCTGGAATCCAATTCTGTATCCTATTTACTCCGAGTGTGGCTACTCAAAATTAAAATGAGTCTATCAGCCGGGAGTATCATAAATGGGTATTTATCAGGATTAGAGGATTTTGAAGCCCATCTGAACTCGTTCTCTCTCTCTCTCCCTCTCGCTATGCCGCCCACCCCCTACTTTTCTTTTGGACGCTGTGCAATTACCATGCCAGAGTACCAAAAGTGACATGTTTGAAGAACAGATAAAAAGACATAAATTGGCTGGTAATGGCGATATTTCCTCAGCTTTAGAAAAACCCATTTATTCTCTCTCTCAACAAATCAAGGCACTGTCATTCCCCCACTCATCTCCCCAGCCAGAGGGGCCTGCCACAATTTCTTTGCTGTAAGTGAATGGCGGAATGCAGATTAGGCCCTGCGCTAACTAGCGCTCTCGGGGCTCACCGGTATCTGCTTCCTGCGCTTTCTCCATTTTTAAATCAGCCGTAATGGGGGCAGGACCTCTGGAGCACTAAAAAGAGGGAACTGACATACCGGACAAACTGTGAATTTTTTCCCGAAGAGGTGGCGATATTGCACATCTGTCACTGCTGTGTAGACAATTACCAACGGCAGGACAAAAGAGAGAGAGACAGGATAGAATAACTAAGCTAAACAAGAAGGGTTGGCTCTCAGAGCTGGAGGCCTTTGTCACTGAGTATTGACTCCTGCGTCCTTAATTGTTCATTCATTTATCCAGTGGTGTTTGTGTTGGCACAGTAATTAAAGGCAATCATGCCATTTACCCCATACCTTTACTAATGAATAATCATGCGGTTTACCCCATGTATCTGTGCTATTGAATAAATGAAGCACTAGGAGATTCGGGATAACAAATGAAAGGCTTCCTATATGTCCAATTTCACTATCAACAGCATTCTGACAGGGATGTTCTCGGCTTTTTCAGTGATTATTCAGCTTTTAAAATATTGTCAGGGCCAAGACAAAATGGACATTTAGGATTTCTTCCCAAAAGATATCCACCCAAATATGAAAATGACTCATTGAAATAAGTAAAAATGTTTTTCAAAACAAAATACTATTTTAGTCTTTTAGTTTAAATCAATGTATTATCTGCCATTCCTTTGTAATTTTTCTAGCATTTGTTTAATAGCAATTTTTATGTATGTAATTTTACAATGTAAGTAAATCCTACACATTTTTTAGTGTACTATAGTGTAATTATTGCAGTGCAATAACAGCATGAAGAAATAAAATGATACAGTAGATTAATTTGTAATAATCACTAATTATTAGATTAATAATTATATTTATGTATTTTGCAAAAAAAAATAAAAAATCACTCTGGTTGACACGATCAAAATACCACAAAAAGTATTTCATTAAAAACAAGCAAACAAACAAAAACTTTACAGAAACTATAGCCTATTATCAAAACATATATTTTACAAATATCACAGCTGAAACAGCATGGATGTTTTTTTGAAATCATACAAACACCTATATCCATGAAATTTTAGGTCAAAATCTGTCTGTGACCTCACAAAGAGGTTTCATTATGTACTTCAATTCAAGCCACTGTGCTACTTTCCCATGCATTATAATTAACCCAAAAACTACAGTACGTTCATGTGATGCCAATGCTGATTAACTGAATGCACAGAAATCTGTGTTAAGGTGTAACGCTGATGTAAAGTGCTTTCGAGTGAAACCCAGGTTGAGGTGAGAGGCGAGGGAAATCTGCTATTCTATATGTCAAGTGTGTGGAGTCAATGAGGCTTGACTGTGCTGGGCACCAGCAGGACTTTTCATGGTCCAGTTGTTAGTTGCATATCAGTTACAGCAAATCAGTAAAATAAATGAGTTGTTAAAAGCTCAAGTTACGCCAGAATGCCAAACCTCCCCAGGCTAATTCTTACAGTTGTCCTTCTAACATCCTATGCATGTGCTTTCTGTTGCTGTAAGAACATTTTTAAAATATCACATTGTCAACACTACTTGGTGCCGGCTCTCTGTTTTAATCTTATCATAACAGATGATCTGACTGAATGCCACACGACAATTGGTACTAACTGTATTTTTTTTAACTGTTCGTAGGAGCCATTTCATTTTGTTGAGTGCTCATAAACTCTCAGATCAATACTGATTTTTGCTGATCATTTCATGCCACTTATCACTACTACTAAATGAAGCCATTAGTGACCTACAGTCATTAATTTTGTAGTGTTTCATCTGTTGGTAGTTAGAATAAGGGTTGTGTGTGCACTGACCCCAGATTAACAAGGTAATGATATGTTGACATACTACACTTGAATTGCACAGTTAAAGATTAAAAAAATATATATATATTTCAGTTTTAGTTTTAGAAATTTTAGTACTTCAACATATTTATTTCAGTTATTTGCCAAGGCAATATTTCTAATTTATTCTAAACATTTCTGATTTATATTTTATTAGATTTTAGCTGTTTTTGACATGTAATTTCTCTGCCCCTCTCTCTCTATATAGGTTATATAACCAATAAAATACTACAAAAGAAAAAAAAATCCAACGTTTTCAGAATTGCATTTGCATACTGCATCCAGAGTAACACTTAACATGGGGATGGGTGGAAAAAAAGAATAAATCAGCTGACATAAGTGGACATTGTCATGGTTTAAACACAGCTAATTAAAGCCTGTTTTTCCTGATCAGGCTCTATGAGTGACACTGTGATTAATAGCGGTAAATAATGGGAGATGAGGCTGTGATTCTCCCTCTGCACACCTGTGTGCTGGGTGCCATATTGCAAGACTGACTTTAGAAGCCCGACATCTGGTGCCTGGCTCCTCTCGCTCCTAATATTTAAAGATGAGGAGCTGAAGCCTAGTCACCCTTTCAGTATCACCCACAAATGTGTGTGCGTGTCTGGTATGTCTACAGTATTCCTGCAGAAAATAAACAATGACATACATACTGTATGTTATTCTAGAATATAATTATGTACCAGGAAAGAATTTTTGTCTGGCATATAAGGTCACAGCTATGAAACTATAAATGGCAAAACAGGTTGGCAAGAGAAAAGGAGACAGAATGGATAGTGAAGGGATAATCTCAAATGAAAGCTAAAGCACTGTAAGTCCTTTAATTCATCTAATGGTGTTCAGTACAGGCTGTGATCATGTTTCAAATTTGGATTAGATCGCCCAGATTGCATAACAGCATCCACTATGGCTTGTGAGGAATACAGGTCCTCTTTTATGGCATATATTAGAGGCTTATAGCATTAAAAAAGTAGAACTGTTTTATTCAATTTCCATTTGCTTTTTAACCCATTCAAGGTTTATATTATTTAAAGGGATAGTTCACCCAAAAATGAAAATTCTGTCATTTATTACTCACCCTCATGTCGTTCCAAACCTGTAAGACCTTTGTTCATCTTCGGAACATTAAATTAATATATTTTTGATGAAATCTAAGATCTTTCTGACCCTGCATAGACAGCAATGTAACTACAACGTACAAGGCCCAGAAAGGTAGTTCGGACATTGTTAAAATAGTCCATGAGACATCAGTGGTTCAACTGTAATTTTATGAAGTTACTAAAATACTTTTTGTACGCAAAGAAAACAAAAATAATGACTTTATTCAACAATTTCTTCTCTTCCGTGTCAGTCAACGCGCATTCATAAGAGTGCCACGACACACGCTTGCAGGAAAATTTTATGACATCCAATGTGTTGCAATTGCCAAACAACCATTAAAACTTTGGCAACATGCCCTTTAGAAATATCTGAGGGTGGTGTTGAGTTTTGGGGATCTTGAATATGTAACATGCTTGTTTCAAAAGGTTAAGTTATTTAGCGCTTTGGGTCTACCAGAGGATCATCCAACACTGACCTGATGCTGAGGAGGCGTGACAGAAGAGTGACAGGTTAATCACCATCAGGACTTTCTCCAGCTCTGGAAAATGCAAAAGAACATCTAAATAATTAATTGAGTATGACTGGGAAGAAGAATGTGATTCTTTTTGAGGCATCACAGAGATTGACGCTCAAAATTAATTATTGGCTAGTTTACAAAAAAGGGGTAGTGGTGGAGGAGTGATTCATTCATGAAGACCACAACAATATTTGTTATTATTCAAGGTGCCCCCTGACAGAAGCATTAAAGTGTAACATCAGCCATAACATTTTTTATTTATTTATTAACATCACATTTCCAATTTGTCCAGTGGGAAGAGTTCTTGTAATCTTCTGGCATCTTAAATGCTTTTCTTCTCCTTGAATCCCTCAGGGCAAAACTTTTCTCTGACTTCCTGTTGTGTCTTCTCCTTGTTTTGCAGGGCACTTCCTGCCTGCAGAGGAAGTTAATCAGCTCTTTAGCCTCTCAGCAGCCATTCTGTAGCTGCCCCTGAGCTCTGGAGAGGGGTCAGGCCATCCAGTCAAGACCCCCTTTGATAAAGCTTTGTATTCGGGGCGATTGGTGAAGATAACACAGCATGCTAGAACATACCCTAGTGCTGGTAGGCAAAGAATGTCCTTGTCTGGTCAATCTCAGAGGGCAATCGCCAGAACTCATGGGGTCCAATCTGATCTTGATCTTAGGGCTCACTATATGTCCAAAGCTTGGGGTGTACCATTTGTGGCATGTCTAAAAATGCTCCTGTATCTGCACCAGCTGAGCAGCAATCAGAGATGGCCAAAGGTCACAAGGCCACCTATGTATGTGGTAATATCTAACAGTCCACTATCATCATCTGGATTCCAACACACCGTGCTACAGTATCAATGGATTAAGGAATCCAGATTTAGTTCAACAATGCACTACAATTTCACGTGCAGTTGAGAAAATGTTAACATTCTAGGTCCACAATACATCAGACTGAAAAATACTGCTACTTTCACCACTTTGAGATATGTACATTTTAAAATGTTTACCTAAAGTACACCTAAAACTAACTTCTGTCAAGGTATTCATGAAGGTATTCACTGTTTAGGTAGCTTTGTTTTTATACACTATTGTTCAAATTTTCAATCAGCAAGATTTTTTAAACACCTTTATTATTAATTAATAATTGTATAATATAATTTAAAAAATTGATTAAAAGTAACAGTAAGGACTATTAAATTGTTTTAAAAAAAATCTGTCAGTTGTTCTGTTCTTTCTAATCATGAAAGAATCATGAGAAAAACTGTATTACCGTTTTCACAAGAGGTTTCCACAAAAGCATGGCTGTTTTCAACAGTGATAAAATGTTTCTTGAGCATCAAATCAGCATATCTGAATGATTTCTGAAGAATCATGTGACACTAAAAACTGAAGTAATGACTGCTGAAAATTCAGCTTTGCCATCACAGGAATAAATTGCATTTTAAAATTGAAAACAGTTATATCCAATCACATCTATAATATAAAAATGTAAATGTTTATACTTGCATACAGTCTTTGATTACGCCATCAAATCAAATAATTTAATAATATGGATTTTCATAATTTTCATAATTTATTCCTCAAGTAAATGCTGGATTGAGTTTGCAAAACGTGACTTTTCTTTTAAAATCCACTATAAAAATTTAGGATTTTCGGTGTATCACACAGGCAAACATGATGTTAAACCCTAGTTCAATGGTTTAAGGTGTACCCACAATCATCGATCCAATTACATCTATGCCAAAACATCTATGCTCTCTTAAAGATATGCTGAGGTTTAAACAACAACCTCTTCGTTTAAAACAAATGCACTAAAAGTGAGATTTCAGCATCAATATTTCGTATGAAAAAGGGCATGTTTATAAACAATGGCGACATTTATTTTGAATGGGGAAGATTGCTAATTTTCAAGACTGCCAGTAATAACAAACAAGTCAACCAAGACTGAAGCTCCCGTCTTGTACGCTGAGCGAGCGCTCAGATGAGAGGGTAGAAAGGAGCGGCGATAGGATTTGAAAGGCGTTACACTTGAGTGCCTCCATGATTTGCATTTAGTGACTGAGACACATAAATGGCGCTGGGCTGTACGTCCAATTGTTTGTGGTCAAGCGGCGCGGCGTCGGTAATTACGGATAACGTCGGATGCTTTCCAACACCTCAGGGTCAGACCAGACTTTCTGTGAGCGATCACAAACAATTCAGCACACAATTCAGATTTTAAACCCTCAAAATACTGATAATTAATATGGCGGTGATAAGGGAATGGTGTAATTTGAAAGTACGCCGTATTTTATTGCGACGTAGCGAGGAAGGGATGGGGAGGAGTGACTTTCTTTTTTTTACAACATTATAAATTTGACGGGGGAGAATATGGAAGGGAAAATGCTTTTAGTGTGTGATTTATACGAGTGTGACGGGAGAATCATAGATCACCACAGCAAGTCGACAGGCACTGATGGGCCATATGAAGAGCGCTAATGCCGTCAGAACAAAATGTAACCAATCTTTGGACGCCCTCAACCATGCAATATGCCTAATAGAAACTCCAAAACTATCAGGCTGCCAGGGGCTCGTTGCGGTAAAGGGCCTGGCTCAGGAGATGTTAGATGGGAGACAAGTGGTATAAATTTACCTGTTGTGGACCCTCCACCCTCCACACACACACACAGGTTGATTCAGGCCTAAATGTTTGGTCAATATTAAACAAGGATTTGATCATCCTGTAAGTGTAACAGCAGCAATTATCAGGCCTTTGGCTCCCTTTGCAGGCATTTGTAATGTACAAAAAATTTTCATTTTGTATTACATTCATAAAACAAATCGAAGCCAGCAATCATGTGTTTATCTATATTTTTGTTCAAAAGTTTGTGGTCAGTAAACTTTTATTCAGCAAGTATTAACATTAGATGCGTTGTTGGTGGTTAAATTATTACAGACATTAAAACACGTTATTAACATCAACAGCCAAAAAAGTTTCACAGGATTATGAATGTACCTGAAAGTAATGCACGGGCTTCATCTTTTTTTTTCTTTTTCTTTTCTCAGCGCCGGATTGCTGATGTCGTTTCATGGGTAGTTGTCCATCAATTATGATCATTTGCATTCAGTCGCAAACATGAGGTGCAAGCAGTCGCGGATGCGGGAATATGGCACATCACGGGGGCTTAGCCTACTGCATTCACCGTAAAATGCCTTTTTTATAATGATTTATATTATCATTTTTCAGAAAACCTGACTGTTCAGTATTAGTAATTAAAATTAATTAATAAAATTAATTAATTACATCATTGACATCATCATTGACGTCATTGAGTAAATAATATACATACAATAGTGTCTGTTTCTGTTGTTATTTTCTCTGTTTATGTTCTCTTTCCGCTATAGCTCAAATTGACTCTGAACCTATGGACATGGCATCATGACAAACACACCAAACCACACCCCTCATCCCTTCACACACACACACACACACACACACAAGGTGAGGGAATATCTCTTTGGATTTGAGACTTTAGTCTTTGCAAATTTACAGATCTTCTTTATGCACCAAGAGCTTGTAACACTCCAAAGAGAAAGGAAAAAATGAAATCGCATCATATGACCCCTTTAATCACCTCTGTGCGCTCTGACTCTAATGTCCTAATGGAGAGTCACAGCGCACCTCAATGTATTTATCATAAAAGCCAGTGCCAGTGTGAAAACCTAAACAGTCTGACCTCTCTCTCACCTATCCCCTCTCCCTCTATTCCTGCACTCCCCTGGTGAAAACATGTAATTCTACTTCCATTAAGCAGAATATGCAGCCCTTCATGTTGGGGAGCGAGAGGGGCATGAGTTCAGTTCCTCCACATTCACTGCATAGGTGCAGCTCACACGGTTCATTTTAAAGCAAGGAGGTGAAGACAACCCTGGAGGTAAGGCGACAAACCTCAGCTTATTATTGGCACATGAGCTACATTAGTTGTCTATAATTGCCTGTATATTGGAATATGGATATGAAAATGTAATAATAAAAAATATGGTGCATATGGACTACAATAAAAAGAGATGGAACATAAAATTATCAGGAAAGAGAAGGGGGAGGGGGTGGGATCAGGTTCAAACCTGTGCCTCTCACATTAGCACCACAGCTCCCTCTTAAGCCAAAAGTGACATCATCGTGACTTTTGTGACGATGCACATCTTCGTAAGGCTCAGTCGTGTGCTGTTATTCTATTGGATGAATTTTATGTTTTTGAGGAATTTAATTTTTAAAAATGTTTTTGGTTTTTTTGAGTGTGAACTGCCGCAAATAACAAAGCAACATGCTGTCATTAAACTGATTTTCACAGTATCATCAGCTGATCATTTAACAATGAGATTCAATAAGCAATAGCTAACAGGAAATTACAATGCTTAATTATTTTACAATAAGTCCAATGTTAATTTCTACACGTTCAATTTTTCAAGTTGTATATATTTATTTTAGTTGATGTATCATGAATGAACATTAACAACAAAACAGATCATAGTGTATTTATTTGTATAAATTTGTATAAATAAATTAACTAACCTAATTGAATACATTCTGTAAAAATAAAATTTTTAACAAATTGAACCTTTTTTTTTACCAAAAGTATTTATACAAATACTTTTCAACTACATTTTGTATAGTGACAATGTTCGAACAATATGAGGATTATATTTATTACGGGGAAAAAAACAGGTTTTATACTGTGGAAAAATAAATGTATGTATTTTTTACTAACATGCATTTGAAATCTAATATAATATATCCATCTATAAAATGTAAAAAATAACAACAACACTAAGTGCTTTTTAGCAATACATATATAACCATCTACAAGTGAACAATTAAAATTTGAACACAGAGAGGTGCATGTGAAGTCTATATTACCCATGAATCACATCCTCTAACAATTAGGCCAGGTTGTGTAGACACTGGATGAACAGTGCATTTATTGAAATCTACCAATAAGGAAAATACATGCATCCGCTCATATGCAAACACATCTGGCTCCTGGTAGCCTTTTCTCTCTGCATTTCTTCCAGTTTGTTAACCTTCGTGCTGCCAGCTAGAGTATCAGAAGAGGGCAGAGACACCTCACATGAGATATCTGTTATTGAAAAAAAAAGTCTGCATAGCCCGAGAGCCTGGCGTCTGATGCAGTGGTGACAGCTATATGTGTCAACAGCGATCAAGAGTGAAGCGTAGACAACAGGTACTCTCTTTTTCCGTTTCTCTCTCTCTCTTGTCAGTCAGTGGATCAGCAGCAACGGCTAGCATGTACCTCCCGGCCCACACCGGCCCGAAGGCGGCCTGCCGCCACCAGGCCGCCCGAAACGGGCAGATGTGACTATGGTTCCTGGCATTTGGCAAGACCGCTCAGCGTCAAGCAGACGGGGATGGGGCCGGACAGAGCATCAGCTGTAGTGCCAGCGCAGGGGGCCCTGGCAGTGTCATAACATAAGGAGGGCCGAGAACCCTATCTCTCTTTGCCTCCTTCCTCGACTCTCCCTCTGCAATCACAAGCCAGCAGCACCCACTGTCACAAGCCATCACCGCCCCACAGGGGAAACTGCAAGTGCACAGCACAGAGTCAGGAGAGGAGAGGATCGGGCACTCGCGCTAGTAAGCTAAGTGGCCGCAAAAGGCTCCGTCACATGCGATATTACATGCGTCCTCTTGAGGTGTTTTTTCCCCTGCAATTTTCAACATTGCCAAGTCGGACACAGTAGAGCTTGCCAAAGCCAGATAAACAAACAAACTTGTGCAGGAAGACAAAACAGCATTTAGAAGAAAAGAAAAGGGCAAGATGATGATAACCCGTGGCCAGATCGGCACGGGGGGAAATTGCTGAAGACATTTGCAAGATGTAAGTCTTGGCCTCAGCTTGAGAGGACAAATACAAAATAAAACTGCGTTGAAGCGATGGCAAAACGTTGCAGAAACTGAAAAGTAACGCTGTGTGTGTGGTGCACGACAGAACAACACAGTGATAGAGTGTGTGAAAAAGCTGTCATGTGACAGTGAGCAGTCTGTGTCAGGAGCGTGACGTTTCGCGGTGTGACA
Source organism: Sinocyclocheilus rhinocerous (assembly GCF_001515625.1). Taxonomy (NCBI): domain Eukaryota; kingdom Metazoa; phylum Chordata; class Actinopteri; order Cypriniformes; family Cyprinidae; genus Sinocyclocheilus; species Sinocyclocheilus rhinocerous. The sequence goes on along the minus strand of NW_015656153.1, from coordinate 1,057,156 downwards.
GTTGTCTAGTTTCATCGGTGTGGCTGGTGGGAGAGGGGCGGCCCTGCAGACACACTCAGACTAACAGAGTAAAGTTTCTTTCTTTCGCCTGTTGTCTGAGCTTCAGTGCATTAATCTTCATTAGGCTGCGACTGGCACCGCACTGAAAGCATCGAACCCTCGATTGTGTTACTCAAGCCCTTGTTGTGTGTAACACAACAAATGTCACCACGAATGAACCATTAGCTCACAACAGCTGCCAGTCATCACCTCAAAAATTACAACAATCCCAAACACTACAAATTTATATTTTGATTGATTATAGCCTGACATTCATTGGCCTTTGGGGTCTAACTGATTCCTACACCATAAAAAAATGATTTTTTTCGAAGTTGTAAATAAAGCAAAGATTATTGGAGTATGTGTAACAAGGAAATACTATTTAAATTTTTCTAAATTTCATGTTTAATTCACTGTTACTTGCTGTTTCTTTTTATTACTTGTGCAATTTACTAGCAATTCCTGAGTGAAAATTGATTTTACACCAATCTTTGTTTTTGAATCTGATTACTGATATAATAATGTCAATAATTGTAGTTTTAAACATGGTGTAAATACTGTACCTATTCCTTGATGTGAGAAATACACCTGTATGTTAAGTTTGTATTCAACCTTAGATTACACAAAACACTAAAAAAAAACAAATATTATTATTATTAAAACAAAGTAAGTGCATTTTCATGATTTTATGGGGAAACAATATATGTAAATAATGGGCAAAAAAGACAAAAAAGTGTAAACCTATGCAAAAAAAAAGGTGCTAGAAATGAAAGACTTTAAAAATGAAACATTTAAGATTAAACTGCAAATTGCACTTTCAAAACAAACTCATCACAAAAACTGCAGTCAAGATCTGTCTTCAAATAAATTTGACTAACAGACATTTTCTATTATGAAATTATCTGTCATCAACAAAATTCAACATATGCAAAAAAAAAGGTGCTAGAAATGAAAGACTTTAAAAATGAAACATTTAAGATTAAACTGCAAATTGCACTTTCAAAACAAACTCATCACAAAAACTGCAGTCAAGATCTGTCTTCAAATAAATTTGACTAACAGACATTTTCTATTATGAAATTATCTGTCATCAACAAAATTTGTGTCAAACACCTCTTTTCGTTTGTTGTGTCAAACAAACGAAATAAACCCTTATTAACAGATGATAAAGCAGTGATTGTAAAGGGTGAGCTATATCAAGTTGCTCTTGAAGATAAATAACAACTGAATAATTTGCTATGTTGGGCCAGAGTGATAAAAGGCAGTGATTTGTATCCACTGATGAACATCAGGAAAGACCTCAGAGTTGTAAATGAAACAATCCCTCAATGACCAGCACTTGTCTTACCTTTATATGAGCATAAGTCATGCAGTCTAAGGAATTCGACACTTTACACAGGTTTGGAGTCAGTGTGGTTTACTTCATTGTAGCAAAGCAAATCGATCATATGGGTGGTCCTATATGAGTGCAAAATAAAAAGTTAAATGTGTCTGAATGAAAGTAAAATTCACTTGAATTAAGCAGTTGTTTATTTTTATTTAAACAAGTATTCTCTGTTTGATTGGATGAATACATTTAATGAATGCTTTTAATTGGTCACTTTACCTGATTTGAGGTCGTTCTACTGTAATTGCACCCCAAAGCCAGTTATTTCCCAGACATTTGAGCACCATCAGCATTTTGCCCCAGTGCTGTTTTCATTGAGGACAGTATATTTCATGATTGACAGTCACACAATTCAGTTCAAACACTGCTGAGCCAGGACGGATCAACAAGGGTGACCAACCCTACAGAGAAAAACAGAGCAGACTATGATGCTGATGGAGATGAAGGCAGAGGGGGATGAGAAGCAGACAAGTAGAAGAGGAAAGAGGTTTTACCTCCTGGCAGTTTTTAATGAGCACTTCACTTCTCATGGCCAACCACACATACATACAACAACACATGCCTAATTCATGTAGCAAACCATATAGATTAATGCAATATATCCTAATGTGCCACATTAAAACTGATTCAAAAATAAAATGAATAAAATTAAAGGACATATTTTAGAATTAATAGACAAATTTCAGACATGATGTACTAACTTATGATCTCTAACACTTTTACTTACAGTATGTCTCCTGCTTCTCTGATTTTTGAGTTTCAGAAGAAAGAACAAGAAAAGATCACCCAGTAAAGTCAGTGTCCCATGATCCTCAAACTCATCTTTCCGATCTTCAGTAATACTCTTGAAAATGAATAGTCAAGTCAGCAGATTTCATCTGGAGCTTTCAAACCATTTTATCTCTCTTCTGGGTTCTCACTGTTTGCTCTGCATTAATAATATAGTCAAAACTGAGCCCAAGCAACTCAAAACTCATCTGTGTTTAATACAGTACAATGAAATTTCACTGTATCTCCACTTTTTTCTAATGTCCGTATTATCTTCAAGGAAATAATGTTATTAAAACTTGAGGCTGACTCTTTTAACTAGACACCTAATTCTATCTCATTCTCAAATGTGGGAATCTATTTTCAAGATTCATTTGTCTTTCTTTTGCTCTATTAATGATGGTGCCAGTGCATATCAAAGTGCCATAATGAAGATTCACAGCATTTTCTCTCTTATACTAATACCTTATCAAAGTTGAATCTCTTTCTGGAAAATCAATTCTCTTAAATATCATTAAGTTCTTCTCTGGCATGATTACATGCCTGCTGCTACAGCTTAGCAAAAGGCAGTGGAATAAAAAAAAACAAAGCATGGTAATCTATGCATTCAATGGGATACTGCTTCATAGTCTGGGAAATATCTGATATCAATATTTGCCATGATGGTATCGATTGCCTTGATGGTGCAACACATTAAGCAAAAAAAGGAGAGGATGAAATGAAAACAGAGGCTCTGATTAAACTTTAAATTTAAGCATTCTGGGCATCATCCACCTGAAAATGAACATATCATCTGAGGAGAGGAGAGACAGCTAAGCGCCTAATTCAATTAAATGAAGTGTACAAACAGGGTCCAAAATTGACTCAGGAGGCAACCGTTTCAGGTAAAAAGTGGCTTTGGCAAATCAATGAAAACAATTTAATGGAACAGCTCATCCAAAAATGAAACTTTGCTGAAAATGTACTCACCCTCAGGCCATCCAAGATGTAGATGAGTTTGTTTTTCATCCTCTGTAGTGAACGGGTGCCGTCAGAGTGAGAGTTCATCGTCTGATTAAAACATAATAATTCACACATAATCCACACAACTCCAGTCCATCAATTAACGTCTTGTAAAGCAAAAATCTGCGTGTTTTCTAAGAAGCAAATTTATCATTAAGACATTTTTAACTTCAAACCATTGCTTCAGACTAAAATGAGCATTGCTTTCTCCAGTAAAAAAGTCATCTCGTCTGAATCAGGAGAGAAATATGCAGAGATCAACCTGTTTATGAAACAGTAAAAAAGTGAACACAGTCCAACATTTCTAAACCGCAGTTCTATTTTCTTAAGGTTTATTTTTGGAGTTTTATGCCTTTTATTTAGATAGGACAGTAGGTCGACAGGAAGCAAAGTGGGTGACAGAGAGGGGGGTGGGATCAGGAAAGGTCCACGAGCCGGGACTCGAACTCGGGACGCCCGAAGCGCAAAGGCGCTACATGTCGGCGCGCTGCCCACGAAGCCATCGGCGCCGACTAAACAACAGTTCTAAATACGTGATGCGATGATAAATTTCTCCAAATCTGTTCCAATGAAGAAACAAACTCATCTATATCTTGGATGGATTGATGGTGAATACATTTTTGGCCATTTTGTTTTATTTTTGGGTGAACTATTCCTATAAATTAAATAACATTAACATTAGCTATTAACATCAATTTAACACGAATTGTCCGAGTTATAGTCTGACCCTCACTGAAATTATGACTTGAGTTAATCAAGAACTAAAAATAAAATATAAAATAATCTACCATAGTTCATTTTCTCAATTTGCCCAACATTAGTACTGGTAGGTATTGCAAAAAAGTTCACTTTGGATCCATCTTTGTGCATAAAACAGCACACGGGTAACGTTGAGAATAATTATTAATGTTAACGATGCCCAGCAATAATAATGAGACTCTTGAGCAAGAAAGTCAAAAGAAAAAAATCAAAGGGGTGACAAAAAGGGGGTGGATAAGAGAAAGGGAGAGAGAGCGAGGGGAGAGAAGCAACGAGACAGAAAGAGCAAGGGGAATAAATGGATAATAAAGGGAGAGTGCGGAGGGAGAAGTGCATCTGACTGGAAGGAGGGTGGTGATGTATGCGGGGCTGTCAGCGGGGGGAAGATGCAGTGCGCTCTTCCTCAGGGAGACTATCTCCCTCCCACCGCGTGCCTAGTGTACACACACCAGTAATGAAGTGGTCCACTGGCAGACGGCACAAACACGCACATGCACACAAACTCTTATCATCTTGGCCTCCCACAACCTCCTGCTAGGTCCAAATTACACACCGGCACCCAGACGGCATTTGTATTTAATCATACTGTAACCTAATTGCACCAGAGACTAACTGTATAGTAATTTGTTATTTTTGTTATGTGCCATTCCGCACTGAGTGATTTAAATAAGGGCGTCAAACCCACAACTTATTGATATCGCCGCCAAGCACTGGGAGGCAACTCGATGTGGAGATAAAGAGTGTGTGAGCCCTGTGAGAACGGGAGAGGAGGCGAATGTGTGAAAGAGCGAGAGTGTGGAAAGGCAAATGATTCATGGAATAAGCATTAAAAAGTGAGAAAAAATGAGGGAGGAAGAGAAATCGATGTAAATGGGTCCCTGAGGACTGTGGGTAATAAGGATTACTTCTGTGAATATACCAATACATACAACAGGCCAATGAAAACTTGTCAGATGTAGTCTTTGGGATTGTGCGCGTGTTTCTCACATTGTGTGCTGTGCATATGCACCCCTGGCCTGCGGACTGTTGAAGTGTGCAGGCATGCAATTGTGTTGTATTGATTTGAATACTGTATTCTGATGTATATATGTGCGTAGACTATATGAAAGTTTCACTTTTTTAAAATAAGTTACAAAAAAATGAATTTTTTCATGATATTCTAATTTTTTGAGATGCACCTGTATATATATAGACCAATGCGAAAATCAACCAATGTTTTTACACAGCAAACAAGCAGAGCAGAGTTGTAAATGTATATATATATATATATATATATATATATAATTTCCCCAAAATATTAAGCAGCACAACTGTTTTCAATATTCATAATAAAAAATAATAAAATAATGAGCATTAAATCAGTAAATTAGAATGATTTCTTAAGGATCAAGTGACTCTGAAGACTGGAGTAATGGTAGAATCAGCTTTGACATAACATAAATATATTACATTTTAAAGGGGTCCTATTATGCTCTTTTGCAAAGTCTAGATTTTGTTTTGGGGGTGTACTAGAAAACAGGCTTTCAAACTAGATTGTTCGAAAAACACATTATTTTTCACATATTTTACATTATTACAACACTTCTCTCCCCAGTCTGGCATGAACGGCTCGAATAGTTCCTGTATCAAATGAAAGCCCGCCTTCTGAAATACGAAATGTGCTGTGATTGGTTAGCTGGGCCAGTGTGTGTTGTGATTGGCAGCACTTGGCGCCTGGTCTGGAAATGTCATGCCCCTTACCATAGCCGCCTGCGAGCTTCAGTGTAAATATTTTGTCAAAATCAAATCAATTTGAGCGCGATTTAATCCCGGATGATTATAATCACTCTTTTGTGATATCACTAATCCCGGAAAATATGCGTTGTAGTCCAAACGAGTCGTTCGTTGTAGTTTTTGAAAAGTGATTTCTGTTAAATAAAATATCACCTTTTGAATTGTACTTTGAGCTTTGTAACTTTGCAGATCTTTTTTATGCTCAAACAGCAACATTACAGACTAACTAAAGTTGAAAAAGTGAAAAAGCATAATAGGACCCCTTTAAAATATATATAAAAACAGTTATTTTTAAACTGTAATATTTCAGAATATTGCTGTTTTTACTGTACTTTCAATTAAATCAGGCTTAGTAAGCATAAGAAGATTCTTTCAAAAATGTTTAAACCTATGCACACCAAACTTTTGAAAGGCAGTGTATATGTTACTGTCCCCTTAATAGTTGACAAAATTCACTTTGAGCAAATATGCACATTTAAAAATATATGAATTTCCCCATTAAGAAATACCACCTTCTAATAACTAGCAAGTAAATGATTTTAAAACAAGCATTTAGCATTTGTAAACAAAAGAGACAAGCCATTCTATAGGTCCCTCCCAAACTTCTTGTTTCAATGGGAAATGCGTCAACACAAGTTGCTGAACAATTCATACGATGTTTAACAGTCAGATATACTCACTTCTAATCACTGTATGTGGAGTATGTGTGTCCATGGGGTATACAGACACATGTCTAAGTTAGTGTTCACATCTGGTTCTGTTCTGGCTGGCTACAAACGTGTGTGTGTGTGGACTTTAATCTGGCTGCTATCTCAGTGGCAGGTTGAAAATGGGTCTACGGCGTGCCACTGGAGCTCTGTAATCCATTCTCAACAGTGAAGCATGGAGGCAGAGAAGCCTGCACCCATTGTCATGCTGAGTTACATGGACTCATGATCACATTATCTGGCCCTGGACCCCACTGATTCATTCAGTTTACAGTATTCTCTGTTCACAGCCAACTTATTTCCTTTAGCCCGGCCTGCCGACAACCTCTTCTACGCCGTATTAATCTTATTTATGGACTTATCGTAGCACAAATATCACAATACCACTCTGCGCTGGGCTCTCTCCCCTTGCACTGCTCGAAAATAAACATGAGGTTGATGGAAGCTGAGGCTATTCTTGAGAATAAAATTGGTTGTTTACTACCTGTGGGTTTAAGAAAGTAGTCTTTTGAGAAGTGGGAGTAACAGAGTGGAAAAAATGTGTGTTGCTGACTGAAGCTGTGCGAGCTACACACTATAAATACACAAATAAAGGCTTAATAATGTGTAGACTTACAATTCGTGTGTACAATTTTTTGCATTATTGAATTATTTAAAAAAAAATTCAAAGTCTGTAATTTCATCTTAATGCGCACAATAATTTGCATTACACTCTTGCTCTGTGTTTGTTGCTCTGTGTTTGTTTATCTCAACCAGTCCAATAATAGCAACAGTGGCTTAACCAATGGCGTGAGTTTGGGGCGGAGCTATATGTTTGTCTGACCAATGGCAGTATGTTCGTGAAACCTATTTGTAACCTATTCTGTACTCAACAATGTAGTGTATGAATTTTACAAGGTTATTTTGTCATTAATAATTGTAGTCTGATAGCCCCGCCCCCTTCGCAACGTAATTAAAGCTGCGACAGTTGAGTGCATGAAGTGTCCAACATTCCACACTTATCTTTTTCGGTTAAGTGCATCATCCAGGTATTTAAAGTGCACTTTTTCTTTTTGGAATTTTCAGTGTGAACGCACTACTCACACTATTTATATTACAAAACGTCATAGAATAGTGCATAAGTACGCGATTTGGGATGCACCGAATAATTATTTTTTTAGTAATTTTGTTTGGTTACACTAGAGGAATATAAATTTCTTCAACTATAAGTGTTTTTTATTTACACTTATTTTTTTATATTAAATTACTGAAAATGAGGAGGAAACCATTATTAAACGTGAATGAAACCCATATTCACAGTGGGATTATGGCCAATCACATCATTGTAACATTACAGGTCAGCTGCGTGATACAGAGCGTCTGATCATCCTTACTCTGCGAACCCGAGAGCTTGGGTTTATGATGCGTATGATTATTGGAATGTCATTATGATACTGTATACAGAATTATGACACAGCCTCAGGGACCGATTACAGGAAAAGATTCATTTCGAAGCTTGGAATTTCCTAAAACTTCAGAGAGAGAGAGAGAGAGAGAGAGAGAGAGCGCAAAGAGAGAGAGAACGAGAGAAAGAAAAAGGGCTGAAGAGTGATTAGGTTTATTCCCTTATATGCCTTCATCAGTGAGATATTTCCTTTACTTACTGCCAATTGAATAAAGCATGCGGAATGAGACAGCGTGATGCACGAAACCAGCACATGTCTTCATTTCTGAGGCTTTATTTCCTCTCTCTGTCCTGACGGTTTTCAAAGCTGTGGACTATATTGATTTGGTTTCCCTTTCCCCTGGTAAAGATAGAATAGTGAATGAATGTGCATTAGGAGGGTGAGGGGAGGTGGAAGGATTAGGATGATTTCATTAGTCCTCCGTGGTGGATTGGGTCGTGAATCCTGGGCTTAGGCTGACAGAAACACTTCCCTTTTTTAATTTCTCAGGCGGATCACGGCATACCGCACGCTTCTGTATGACAGGATGAGCCGCTGAGTTGATCTGGGAGACGAGACCGGCACTGTGCATTTTACACCGGAACTATTCTGTTTTTAAAGCATAAGTACATATGGTTAGTACAATTATAAAATTATCATAATTTGATCATTAAACACATTTTTTTCAGTATACAAGCCTAAAGCTAAAAAAATTATGCATTTTTTGAACATAGATCAATTACAAAAAAAACTTATTTCGATTTTGATTATATAAGATTCACAGGACTAAAATATCACGGCATAAAAAGACAAGGATAAAAAGCCATATGTGATGAATCTATAACATGTCACTCTTAGGTGATTTTAGAGCCACGTGATGGCAGCGTAACATGGTGTACTTCAGCAAAACGACACCTGTATTTACTGCCTTTCCGCTCTCCCTTGTAATCCACATGCCTCGCATTCATCATCGGCCGATCAATTGTCCAGACTCCAGTTAATATTTTTTCATGGATAAATCATTTATCAGCTTTTACGAGCAACTGACTGATGATTTTCAGCATCACATCAGCCCAGAAAGCTTGTCAAAATGCTAAAACGTGAAAAAAGACGATGCGTATTTACATTGTTAAAAATTCAAAATATGATTATTGTAATTTTTTAAATGTAATGGAAAAAAATACAAAGACATTTTAATTATCAAATAGTTAAATGTTAAATTACTTAGCATACAGAAAAAAAATTAGGATGCAAGTTTGAGAAAAAAAAATAAAATGCAAATTGAACTACAACATAATGCAGAGCTCTTTTAAAGGAAATGCCTTATGTATGCAAAGCATATTAATGACTGTGTGTGTGAACCTTTGATTGTGGGAATGTGTATGTGCTGGTGAACGCCATCTGACTGTCAGCTGTATGATATGCTGTGAGTGGCCTCTGCTGGCTAACTGAGGGCAACATGAGTCACAGAGCAGCAACCCTGCAATCATACACACACACACACACACACACACACGCTGTTTTTCATTCACTGTAGCAAGACATTGTTGTATTTGACTTCACTGAAACAAAAGACTGTGCTAATATGAGGGGCAGGAGGCTGGGAGGTTGAGTAGGGTACAATATAATATCTAACATCCACCCCCGAATTGCCTTTGGCTGTCACATGCTATTACACACACCGCACCAATCCACATTTCTATACATGCCCCTCCATATAATTAGTAAAGAGTAATGCAACAACCTGACATAGCTTATTAACCCTCCACAGCTAGATTTGTACAAGTGCTGCTGTTGTTTGAAGTGATCTGAAGTTCGGTTTCCACAAGACAACAGGACTTGCGTGGTCTACGTGGATTTCATCAGAGCAGCCCGTTTTGAACGGCGACATGAATATACTGGATAGATATATTGATGTGAACGAATGGCGGCATGAACACAGAGGGGGTCCTCAGGGGAGCTTTTTGGCAGAAATAATCAATAGCACAGCGCAGTAGGAAGATTTATCAGAGGCTCGGTTTTGACTCTTTCCATTTTTTTTTGCGAGGCATTACAAAAATGTACCGCTTTCAGTGTTTTAATAGGGATTGGTTCATTCCCACAGAGGACTTTAAACAATCGCAATCATCTCAATGTCAGAGTGAGAAGCCAGTCCTCAATAACAAAAGGCAAAGCGTCTCCCAAACTGAATGTGTAGAAATATTTATTGAAAATAAATTTCTTTTTTTTGTCATTTAAGTAATATTTAACTGTGGAGTTAAATCACTCACCTGCATCACAACAAAACAGAATATAATCTCAAAAAATATGATCATTGGTTAGTATTTTTTAAATTTGAACAGTATACTTAATAGTTTAAATCTAATAATAAATGCAATCTGTTTGGGGGGAAAATACATATTTTTGTTGCAATTTTTTAATGTAATTACTTAAAAAAAAATTTTTTTTTAAGTATATTACAAAAAATTATCCTGCTTCTAGTCTTAATTCTCTTGTGCCACTTAGAACAAACTGAATGAACTGGGCTATTTTTCTGTAAATATATGAAAAATACATTGTAATAAAATAAGCTGTCAAACAAACCATTTATAATTATTATTATTAACAGTCAGCTAATTTTTCAATTGATGAAACTAAAAAGAATCATAATCATTCAGTCTTCTGTCAAAGTAATAATAATAATAATAGCAATTCTAATTTGATTGTTTTTATAATCAATATATTCACCATATATATAAAAATTGAAAAGTAGACCAAGTGCTGAGGTGACAATGTCATGACCTCATATGAATGCAGTCGTGTGACAGAAACAGACATCCACGTCAGTGTGCGTCTTAGGGTAGGGGATTTCCAGTGTCATTTGAAAAGCAAAGCTTTGATGCTGATGTTTATAAATGTAGGGAGGATGAGTCAGAAAAACACTGCTATGCTGTCTGTGAAGGTTACGGCTCCAGCACGTCAGAGAGGAAGACATCAGTAACATGTCTCATCCATTAACTAAACACAAGCAGATTGCAGCTAAGCATCACTGAATATCTCTCAAAGTGTCTCAGTGAGAAATTACAGCATGTGTCTAATAAGTGCAAGTGCTTTACACAGACACGCATCAAATATGATATGACTGAAACTAACCAAAATAATCATTTCCCACTAACAAAACATTAAGTAAATTAGTGTAATGTTTATTTGTAGTAGTTTTAATTTTATAGTAATTGAGCACAATTAAAATTTTGAGGTGGCTATAGGTTTTTTTATTTATTAAAAATATCCAAAGAAACCGGATTATTTATTTTTAATGTCAAACTATAAAATAGTATCAAAGTTCAAATTTCTGCAAAATGTATTTTTAAATACTTTAGCGATTTATGTCATTAATGCTATTTTAGTTCATAGTAAAATGCATGAAGACATACAGATTATCAAAACATTATCCATTCAAGAATTTCTTAAAAATTTAAAAATGCATTTTGCTCAATTTCAATTCAGTGACGCAAGGACCTTTCACTGGCTAGCAACGATCAGTCATTTATATTCAGTATGATGAGGCTTCAGTAATGGCAGGAAATGTTGTGATAACATAAATATGTCACAGCCGTGAGCCAGTATGAAGCTAGTTTTTATTCAACATACACAGAACATGCAGTCCTTGAAATGGTTAGTGTCCAGTCACACATCAATCACTCCCCTCTCGTACCATCGTCAGAGACATCAGCCATGTAAACGGGGGAAAATTACCAGTCAGAGTTACAGTGATAAATCTAACGCGTGCTGGCCGGTGCTTAATTAGTAGTGTGTGTTAACACATGCTGTAGTTTGTGTATTTCGGTGCTAAGCTCCTTAACTTTTTTCCTCTAAGAAAACTTTGTCGCACTTTATAAGGTAAGTTGTCACAATGGAACCTGCAGGGCTTTTCAGCTCATTTAAAAAAGCAATTAATAAAGCAAAATAATTTGTTTAACACAGAAATAACAATATGTAACACAAAAATATCAAGTTACAATTAATACATTGAAATACAATAAGCAGTACTGTAAATTTAAAATGTGACAACTTGCCCCCTACCTGACATAAAAAAAGAATTCTTGTCTAAGAACACAATTCAAATCTACTTTAATTTAATTTTGTTTAGTCTAAAATTATCTTGTCTGAATGTATGCCAGTGTATTTCAAGGTGTTCACTTCTTATTAAGCAGCCATTAAAAAATATTATAATACTGGAATTTAGTTTAGTTCACAGAAATTAATCTAAGAAAAAAATTAACTAGGTGTTTGAAACTAATATACAAAACCACTGCTAGAGGAAATGCACATATTTACGTAATTGGATTTCTGACTGAAAAACCCATAGTTACTGATAATTAGCCTTGGCGTGTTCTGTCTGATTTGATTTGCTAATGAAATTACATGAAAAAGAAATGAACTATGTATTGTCCTGGAGTAGACAAAAACTAATTGCAAAACTTAGAGAAGAAAGAAGCAAAACAACATCTTCAAGTTCAAAAAATGATTCAGAGAGGGAGCTTGAGTGAGTGAGTGAGTGTGTGTGTGTGTGTGTGTGTGTGAGAGAGAGAGAGAGAGTAGCAACAATGCTGAGAACATAACATTCAAGAGGGAGTTTGGGGCCGGACAGTGATGAAAAGTCCATATGTTACAGTGCCACCATAAATTATGTGGAAACGTATGGTAAGGCCACCAAAGGGGCCTCCAAAAATAGGCCACAGAACAGCCTTTGACTGGGTGGAAACAAATTGCCTAAATTTCACTTCATGATATCTGCAGCTCCTGACACCCCTGTTTAGAGAGAGAGAGGGGTGAGGAGAGAGAGGGGCCATGGTTAGGTCCTGCTTCATCACCCTCTCACCCATCTGCATCAGTCCAGCACCTCTCAGGGAGCTAAAGATTTATCACCACACACAATACAAAGAGGAGAGGGGATTCACAGGGTCTGGGTCCAAGACTCACAGGTCACTGATGAGCCATGTACATGAGTGTTTTATTAGAGAGTTTATTACTCACAGGAAGTATTGACTCCAGGCATTTGTGATCAGTTAGCGCTAACTGTGTGAGAGATTAATTAAAAAGAAACCCTGCCAGCACAAATGGCAGATTGTCTACTTTGTATTCATAGGTTGATCAAAAATATTTTATTAAAAAAAAAAATGTAATTGATTTTGGTTAATAATTTTATATGATTTATTGGTAACAAATTACACTGCTTATTATTTTATTTATTTATTTATTTATTTTTGATTAAAAAAATATGGTGAACATATACTGTATTTACAAAGAAAACAGATTTTGAATTTTTTTATAAATAAATTATTTACAGCGGTGGCCAAAATAATTAGAACACTAGTGTTTTCACCAGCTAAAAAAATGGATTTAAGTCAGTTATTTCTATCTTTTGCTGTAGTGTGTCATTAGGAAATATCAGTTTACATTTCCAAACATTCATTTTGCCATTAATTGTAATAATCCAGTGAGATTTTTTTTTTTTTTGCACAAGGAGTCTGAAAACAGCCAGTGCTCCACACAAAGATCTGATCTCATCATCATCCAGTCTGTCTGGAATGACATGAAGGAACAGAACAAACTGAGACAGACTAAATCCAGAGGAACTGTGGCAACGTCTCCAAGATGCTTCAAGAAACCTACCTGCAAAGCTACAGTACTGTTAAAAGTTTTAGGCATTTGTGTAAAAATGCTGTAAAATGTGTGAAAACACTTGGTGTGACCATCCTTTGCATTTAAAGCAGCTTTTGCTCTAGGTGCACTTGCACACAGTTTTTCAGGTTGCTTTGCAGGTAGGTCTCTTGAAGCATCTTGGAGACATGGCAAAATGAATGTTTGGAAACATAAATGCATACATGCTTCGAGAATGTGCCGTGCTGTTCATACAACAGATCGGCTTGTTGCGATCTTGTTTCTTCCCTTCTCCCCAACATTTCCTGTCCTCCTCCTACTATGCTTAAGGCAAAAGGCCAAACAGTAAGTGGTATCTGGGCCTAAAAATAAAACATAAAAATTAAAAAGAAAGAAAAATCCATTAATCGAAGTCAAAAGGAGAAAACAACGTTCCCTGGTCTTGATGACATTATTGTGCTGATATGCTAAGAATAACCAGCATACACAGCCTGGTCCTTTCTCGCCAAGACTGGACGTCCGAAACCTAGCTGAGGTGACAGACAGCTTCAGTCAGACCGGTCTGAGAAGAGGGTAGAAAGAAGGGGGGGGAAAATCCCATTTGCAGCATGCCAGATGGGACTGGCTGGATGCTCCACTGCAAACAACACATCTTTCTTTTGGGCCTGCATGTCCGGCTCACCTTAGCGTGGGGCCTGGCAGGTAATGATGGATCTTGAAAGCCTGGCGTAAGTGGGTGACACTGACTGCCTTGTTATAGCTGCCAGTCTTCTCCCTGCTCCTGTCATTATTACACGCTGAAGATTTATTTGAGTTTGGAGTTGTGCGCTGGGTGCCAGCCATTTGCAATTCATCACCGGCCCTACAGAAGCAGCCGGACGCGGCCAGTAGTCGGGGCTGTAATTGCCAGCGTCACCTGCCGGCGGAAATGATGAGGGGTCAGAGGAAGGGTCAAGCCCCTGTCCCAGCCGGCCCTGCTCACCAGGGTGACTGCTCGCCTCATGCATCCGTGAACTTCTGAACACACACATACACAAAAATGTACCAAGGACTCAAAATATTTCTCAAAATAAGACACACGAGCATTGTCACCACCATGTCAGCACAAAAAAAGTTAAATCCAAAGCAACTTTCACTTTTTTACTTGGGGATGAATACAAAATAATTTAAGGAAACACTATGTAAGCATTTAGAATAACTTTTTTTCTCCATTTGCAATTTAAACAAATTTGAAAATATGTCTAGCCATCTCGATCCACCTTTCATTCTTCAGTTTATGACACCAGAGATGTTTCATTGCTGGTGACATCCCAAGACACTGATCTGTGTGCTTTATGTTAATTTTTATTTTGATATTTCTTCCTTGCCTAATGAGCACACTTACATTTTTTTTTTCTTTGGAATTAACAAACAAAGTAAAAAACAACTACAACAGAAATAAAGCAGCACCTTTTCATCCCGACAGAGCAGATGTTGTCCTCGCAAATATATTTATTTACACTTGGTGTGACCATCCTTTGCATTTAAAGCAGCTTTTGCTCTAGGTGCACTTGCACACAGTTTTTCAGGTTGCTTTGCAGGTAGGTCTCTTGAAGCATCTTGGAGACATGGCAAAATGAATGTTTGGAAACATAAACTGATATTTCCTACTGACACACTACAGCAAAATATAGAAATAACTGACTTAAACCATTTTTTAGCTGGTGAAAAAACTAGTGTTCTAATCATTTTGGCCACCGCTGTAAATATAATTGTTATGAAGCATAACAAATTATATATTTTTATTATTAAAGTATTTTTTATCAGAAAGTTTCCACAAACATTTTTACAAAATGTAAACAAATAAATGTAAATGTTTTTCAATATTGATTATAATAAATGAAGTATCGTGTGACGTAGGCCATCATAATTAATTGGTCTAGTGAGAGTTGGCGTGACAGGCAAGCACCGGCAGTGGGGAAACTGAAGCGGCTTCACCCACATGGCTCCATCCATCTCCACACTCTGTGCCGCAGCTAAAGACAATGACACAGAAAGCAGCCAGCGAGTGGTGGAAACAGACCGCCTGTCATCATCACGAGTACCGAACCGCTCTTAGGAACCATCATCTCTTAAACAGCGCAATCCATACTGTCATATTGAAATGTCTAGTTACATAACATAAGAAAAGCATAACAGAAAGCAATGAATCTTGTTTTTGATTAGCCTGGGAAATGAGTTCATTCACTGAAAGGGCAGCATGACCCCTCTGGAATGTGATGCTTATGCAAAAATACTCAATTACAATGAATTTGACTCATTTAACATTTTTACTTGCCACTTATTGTTATTTCTCAACTATAACATTACTATACAGAACATTACTATAACAATATGGCTGTGCTCATGTTTACATACATCACAGAATATGTAAGATGTTTAGCATTTGTAAAATCAAATAAATATGTAATAAATTACGTAAGGTAAAAAATAAGAAAATCTAAAATTAAGTAAAAATATATAATAATATTAAAATGAGAAAATATAAAATTTTGTACTGCCCTAATAAAGCTGCCTAACAGATATTCACATAGTCCAAGATAAAACACTTTATCCTGTTTTAACACATACCACTGGTTATTAATAATATATTTTGCCTCTTTGAACATCAACATGTAACTACAGTACCATTCAAAAGTTTGTGGTCAGTAAGATTTTTTTTAAAGAAATGTATACTATTATTGAGCATTAGGCAAGGATGCATTAAGGTGACAAAAAATAAATTTACAAAATATTTCTATTTCAAATACAATATAAGTTATAAAAAAGTTATTTTAAATTGCACTAATATTTCACTATATTACTATTAGTGTAGTACTGCTAGCGTATTTTGATCAAATAAATGCCTTGGTGAGCATAAGACACTAACATTTTCAAAAATCTTACCAACCTCAAACTTTTGAACGGTACATATCAATAAAATGGCAAAATCTCAACATTCTACAGTAACTGTGGAGAGGAACTCAAATGTGCAGAGCATGCTGGGAAACCAAAGAACTTACATGACCTGGAGACATCACTGCTTAAGACAAACCTGGAACTATCACAAAAGACCACAAACAGTCACTGATGCTCATAGATTGCAATGAGAGACCAAAGGGTGTAGAAACTTTTGCACTGGAGAATTTGCGTCAAAGTCCTAAATATGATAATATAACATAATTTAGTAACATATAAAAGCATTTTTATGATCTCTATAATTTTGTAGCAAAACAGACAACACAATCTTCAGGAGCGTTTCCAAAGTTCACACACAGACAGACGGATCGCGGCTGTCCTTCAAAGGCTTCTATCTTGCCTTTCCATGCTAATGAATTCTCTGTGCTCTGTCTCTGTGACACACATACACACACACACACACACACACACACTCACATAAGCCCACACGCCAGAATACTCCAAGCTACTTTCAATCTCTGGCATCTCATTGTGCCCTTATCCCTTAGATGTCCTCTCCTTCTTTCCGTCCCCTCATTGTGTCTCTGATTAAATCCTATGCCTCGACACCCGCACACACACCTTCCACACACTCCTCCTTTTCTCTTTCTCCTAATGACACGGGCAGCACATTGTTTCCCCATGCTTAGAAGAAGTTGCGTTTCAAGCAATAAATCTCATGTACAGTTAGGAGAAGGTCACCAGGGCCTGGATGCAAAACATAATGAGAGTGAGTACAAGGTAAAAGTTGTCTTTTCCTAAGAGCAAAGGTGCTTTCGGTAAAAGCCGAACTGAGACGGTCTTTTAAAGGGAGAAAGGAGAGGTCACCTTTATCTGGAAGAATGGATGACCTGTGATATCCATCTTTTGATCGGGGGGAAACAGGTGTGATTGTGTTGTGAATTATTTAAAAGACATTCCGAGAAGGATCTGTTACAGCGTGAGCGCTAATGCAAACAAGACAAGAGCTTTAGAAAGCCATTTTCATTCCGCTTCGATCAAAAAACTGTTTGTACTGCATGTGCAAAACACCGTTTGCCCGCACACATGGACTATGCATGAACGATGTCCTCGAAAATGACACCAAAGTACAGCGATGGAACGCAGCGCTCAAAAGTGAACCTCAAATTTCACATGAGCGTTTGAGAAACTCCGGCTGCATTTACATTTAGACAAGAGTCAAAATTTGCAAACGTCCCGTTTTAATGTAAGTGATGTCTACAGCTGAGGAGAGGCTGAGAGATTTATTGGCTTAATTTGCTGACCTCTAGCACGTGGATCTTGAGGGCAGCGCGAGTGCGAATCGACAGCCGCCGGTGCAAGTGGGTCTGCGAGGAGCGACGAAAGGGGGAGGGGGGTTCAAGGTCAGCTCGTTTTAGCTGGGTCAAGTTCAGTCTGTCTGCACTGCCTCCCTTATGCATTCAATTACACAGTCACCTGATACTAAATTAGCATGACAACCTAATTTACCTTTTCACCCCATTTGAGTGTACGTTCTTCGCTCGCTCTTCTTCTCAACACCGGCGAAAATCTGATCGAGAGATACTGAAAGAGACAAGCGGACAGACTAACAGACGGAAAGAGGGATCGCTTGGTCAGCACAAGTTCCTCCTTAAGCCCACTGACTCAAGACCAATAATATTTTCAAAATGTCTGACTATATTAATTATTGAGGAATTGGAAAATGGCCTCAATCAGGTCCTTAAGTCCATACTCAATCCCATTAAGCTCCATCAGTGCAGGGGCGCTGGAGGTGCGGTGTTCAGTAATGAGTGGAACCTTCACGCCTGCAGGCTGACCTAATGAAGTGCTGCCTACTTAGAACAGCTCCGCACCGCCAGAGCACATGAAACAAAAGACAGGCAACCATAAAAAGCAACTGTAAAAAGGGAAATTAATCCCAGTCTGTGGAGCCTGTTCTCATCACTGACCTTGTTACCGTACATGGTTGGACGTGGCCTTGTGTTGAGGTGGTGGGCCCGTGCGGGGAGTAGATGTATCATAATATGAGATGAAGGCTGCTGAACAAGGAGGTTTGAGGTGCTAGACATGTAAAATCAGGGAAGAAATGGACAGAAACTGAAAAAAATATTTCACAGCTGCAGGTAGTTGCGTGGAACTTGCTGCATTGGAGGGGAAAAGATCTCCTAATTGTTTTTCCTACAACAAGGGTTTTCAAACTTTTTGATACCAAACACCATGACATTATAATAACTTTTGAAGTCAACCGCTTCCTAATACATGAAGGCATCTATACATTTAATGTATAACGACCCATTTATATTGTGCAAAAAATAAAATAAATGTGTGATATAATAAAGACAACCTAACCAAAAATAAACGACTGAAAAATAAATGATTAAAACAGAATCTGTACTCTGTAATCTGTAGTTAAATTGATATGTGATATCATGTTGTTACTCCCGTTAGTATATTGTTGTTAATAAAAAAAAAAAAACAGAATCTGTAAAAATGATATCTGCAATACAATTTCTAATTCTATTTTTTATTTATTTAATTGCCTTTTTTTATTTAAAACAATAGAAAAATAATGTGGTAATGGTAATGCAGAATTACTGGAGCTATGTATTGAACAGCTTTCTGAGTGAAAACACAAACACACACACAGGACTTCACTTGATCTCAGCTGTTTCTCCTCAAGTAGATTAAGAGTTTTTAAACTTTTGATGCCAAAAACACCAAAATATTATTATACGCTTTTGACCTGCATCCTAAAATATAAAGGCATCTATATAATGTCACATATAAAGACCCGTTTATATTATTCTAAAAATAAATAAATAAATACAATAAGAAGTTATATCATACAGACAACTTCCCCCAAAATAAGCAACTGGCTGTTTTACTATCATTGTACTACAAATAAATGATTAAAATAGGATCTGTACAATCTGTATCTGTAAAACATGATAATTTCTAATTTTTTCTTTCTTTTTTTTACTGAAATATTCACAAAATGTAGTCCACTGGTTCCCAGACCCTAGTTGGAACCCTGTCATATAGTAGATGACAATGAGAGTAAATAGAAGGCAAAAAGAGACTTTCAACATAGTCCCCTGATTCCTACATTTTAACTCATGAGAAAAAGCCCCTCAATAATGTCAGACGTTCTTTCCTGTACCTTCCTTCTCAAAATTTTCCTGTACCAAATTGTTTGAGCAATGAACATGCATTTTATAGCTCTAAACTCTTATTACATGTATATACAAATGATCTAATTTGTACATACTTGTATAATTTAATTTCTTCTAAGCAATTTCAGGAGAAACTTTTCAAAAATTATGCTTAAATGAAACATTTGAAAACTGAAAAAAATCAATCTTCAACGTTATGAAAACCTTGGAGCAATACCATTTTAATTAAGGTATCTACTGCAAACCAGATTAACAAAAATCCTAATCCTATGGATCCTAATAAGTGATTTCAAAACTTCTGCGCTGACTAACTATGACACCCACTGAGAAAATGGTAAACGTGGGAGAAAATGTGTACCAACGGAGCTGAACAAATATGTAAGGTTTAGGTCATTTGTTAATATAGACTTATTCTATAGAGAAATATAAAATCTGCTTCCCAGAGGACAGTGTTTTCAGTACACAATGTGAACCATTTCCAGTCACAAACAGATGGCCTCTTGCCCTTCACAGTCCTCACAAGGTAACTGCACTCTCATGAGCCTAGTCGTGGCTCTGCTATATCGGGACGGTACAGTGTACATCATCCTCCGAAACCTAGCCCCACACGAAGACACAATCAATTGTGTGTTCTTCTGAGTTCTCTCTTGTGCTCTTTCTTTCAGTTGAAACTTAGTGTGCGAGCACAAACCGTCCTCCCTCATTGATCAGAAATTCAATTCAAAAGTCTATAAATAAAAATAAATGAGCGGTAGTCACCCGGTCCCTCCCAGAAGGTGCCTGCTGTATGGAAATCAAATCTATAATCCTTCAAGTGCCGACAGGAACGCATCCAATAATGGCCCGGGCCAAATAATTCACATGCAAGAATTGAATGTCACAGAATTAAATGAATTCTGTAGGCCTAATAATGGAACGAGCACCTTAGCTTGAAAGCGCACTGGCAATTTCTCATACATGACTAGTTTAAGAAGAAAGATGGAACAAGAGAGGGATAGTGGAGAGAGCGCGAGGGGAGGAAAAAAGATGGCTAAATCTAAATTAAGATGTTAGATGTGTAGTTTCCAATAGGACCTTGACATAACTGTTGACCTACTCATGACACGATCACAGTGGTGAGGATTTGGAATTCTATTAGTATTACCAATGGAAAAAAGTCGAGGAGTCATCAGGAAAGCAAATCTATAGCCTCTACTCTACCAGACAATTACTGTTGTTAAAGTAGAATTAGATGGGTATTGACAATGAGAGGAGGAATAGGATTAGGCTGACAGGGCCACTGCACTGAGGTGAGAGAGAGATAGAGCTGTTTCAGCTGAAGGATGTGTCATAAACTTCATCTTGCTGGTTCATGTCTTACTTTTGATTATGTTTGCTTAATTTTGGGAACAATTTGTAGATGTTCGTTTTTCGCATATTTTCTATATGAGATCATCATAAGGAGATACTATTTTGAAAATAGTCTGTGACGAGTTAAACAAACCTTGATGAGCACAAATAAAGTTGTTCTGTCATGATGTACAACTATACCACAAAATGTGAGTTTATGTATTTGACATCAGATAAAAGCTGTCCTTATTTAGTCCTTGTTTGGAATCAAACAGCAGTTTTAAAAATGTTGTTTCAGGTTTACACTACAGTTCAAAACTTAGAATTTAGTAAGTTTTTTTTTCAGCAAGGATGCATTAAATTGATCAAAAGTGACAGTAAAAATATTTGTTACAGAGTATTTCTATTAAAAAAGCTGCGATTTTGAATTATAGAAATAAGTTACACATAAAACATAATAAAAATAGAAAACAGGTATTTTAAACTGCAATATGTCACAATATTTTAACTGTTTTTGATCAAATAAATGCAGCATAAGAGACTTCTTTTAAAAACAGACAAAATCTTGCAGAGTCCAAACTTTTGTAAAGCATTTTAACAAATCCGTCTTTTTAAGTCATGTTAAACACAGACCTTATTTTACTCACACACAAAAAAATCAAATGAACAAACAAAAAAGTATTAACATTTCTCAAGAGAAACCATGGCTCAAAATCGAGCATTTTGTTTCCGTTTCAAGAATTCAAATTAAATATAGCAGATCCACTGCCCTAATTCACCAAGTTCAGGGTCAGTCAGTTTATTGTTATTCAGCAGATGAAGTAGTAGTATCCATATAGATAATTACTATTAAAAAAAATTATAAATAAATAAGTGGAAGTGGTGATAGTGATAGATTTCCATAGCAGAATGCAAATGGCCACTGAGAAAGAAGCAAATAGCTTGAGGATTACAGATGTGCAAATGAGCATTGCACAACAGTGGTGGTGGGTCGAGGATAAATAGTTGCAACACAATAAAATATAATAGATAAAAACCAAGTGCAGAGGCACTATAGCACACTTCTCAGATGAAATATCCATCAGTACAAAGCATATCCAGTGACGTCTGTTGCTGATATGATATTGTAAATGAAAGTGTTGTGTTTAAACTTGTGACAAGTTAACTCAGATCTAATAGAGAGAGAATAAACAAGAGCAAGAGTGAGAGAGGGAGCCCCACTCTGCCCATCCCACAGATCTTTACTTCTTATTGGAAAACTAGCTGCAGTTAATATTGACACAGCAAGGTGTGAATCAATACATTGAGAATGAGCAATACATTTTAATTTCAAACTGCTCAAACTTCAGCAGCAAATCCATGCAGTTAAGCTGTTGTGGGAGTGGGTGAGAGGGGGCAAGGGAGGGGTGGATGAGATAGAAATTTGCTGTAGATCAGATCCTGGATCAGCCTCCTCCAGCGTGACATTTCCTGTCAGCTGATATAGACTGGCTGAAGTGACTTTTTAACCTGCAGTTCAGCTCAGATGCACACAAGCCTGTTTAGCACCTCTCTCTGTGCTGGCTCACTGAGAGATGTCCATTATATTCTAAATAATTATTCAGAGATTAAATCTATGCTTTTTAAATAAGATCTCATTTAAAAAAAAACACACACATTAACAATAATAATGATAATAGCTTTTTAGAATGCATGTCAACATAATCTGTAAGATATACACTCCCAGCAAAGAAACAATAAAAAGATCAAAAGAGACGGGAAGACATGCAGTGCTACAAAGTATATTGTATTTCAAATAAATGCTGTTCCTTTTAACTTTCTATTCTGAAAACGATATATTACTGTATATAACAGATATATCTGAAAGGAATCTGATGTAGAAAAGATGTAATTTTTTCTATCCTGAAAAGAAAAAAAAAATCTTTTTTTTATAGTAATCTTAGTAGTTGATAGTAATAGGAAATGGTTCTTGAGCACCAAATCAACATTACAATGATTTCTGAAGGATCAAAATTAAACTTTGCCATCAGAGGAATAAATTACATTTTAAAACATATTAACACAGAAAACATTTATTTTAAATTGTAATAATATTTCACAATATTACTGTTTTACTGTATGTTTGATCAAATAAATGCAGTCTTGGTGTGCATAAGAGACTTCTTTCAAAAACATTAAAAAAAATAATTAAAAATATCTTACTGACCCCAAATTTTGGTCAAAAAATAAATATATAATACAGTTTTAAATGTCTTGGATTAACCACACTGAAAATCCTTTTTAAGTGCATTATGTTGCTACAGTAGATGTACAGATATGTCCTGGTTATCACAGGTGTTAAATGTTAAAACAGCATAAATGTTAAAACATTAACCCCGGTTTCACAGACAAGGCTTAAACCTAGTCCCAGAATAAAATGTAAGTCTGAGCTGTGTCAACTGAAAGAAAATTGCACTGACTGATCTTAAAATGTATCAGTGTCTTTGTTTTGGCTCAAGATGCACACCAGTAATGTGTTTTCTAAGGTACGTTTATGAAAAATTACTTAAATGTCCTAATTGAACTATGGCTTAAGCCTGGCTTAGTCTAAGCCCTGTCTGTGAAACCAGGGGCCAGTTGCATAAAAGGCTTAGACTAGTCTTACAAGTTAGTCATCAAAAAAAAAATCTTTAAGACTGGTCATATGTATTTAATTCTGTTACATTAAAACGTAGATTAGTCTGTTGAAGTCAAAAAATAAGACTGATTACCGCTTGACTAACTGCTAGTTGGTCAGAATAGATCTTAAGACACTGTCTTAACACAGAGGCTAAGTTTATGCGACTGGCCCCAGGCCTAAATGTTTTATTGAAGTCAGTGCCTGTAGCCACACCTCTCTGCCATTGAAGCTAAATGACATTGAGGCTGAGCAATGTGAAGAACGGCCTCACGCTCACAGAGTGTACACGCGCATGCTCAAAAATACACTCCAGAATAATCTATGTCTCCTCCTTGCTATCTATAACATTTTAACTACATCACAGCGGACAGCTTGTGTCTCTTTATCAGCAGTTCCTCTCTCGCTCCGCATGCAGGACGTCACTGGCTCGGAGTTTCAGAATCAACCTCTATATCATTAAATTCCTGAGAAGAGAGATGATGATAAAGCATTACATGCCCCCATGCCTGGATAAAAGAACACAGCTGTATTGCTGAGGTTCTAAAATAAAAAAGTATTTTCTTCCATTAAATGTAGGCTGACTTAAAACATCCTCTGCTTTCATAATAGCCATACTAACATTCAGCTTTGGATAATGAAACACAGTCATTATGTGCATTATTCACAAGCAATTAGCGGTGTTTATGTATCATTTATGAGCATGTCATGAGCAACATGAAAGCAATTAAGACTTATTAGTTTTTTGTATACTGCAATTTGTTTAAAGATCTTCTACATTATACATTAAAGGCAGATATGTAGATGTGTATGCAAGAAAGGGTGATCTACAAGATTACAATGGCAATAAATCAAATATATTTGATTCCAATTTGATCCAAGGGCTTGGATTTCATAAACTGAACATAAATAAAGAAACAAATGTTCAAGTCAGCTGTATCAAGGCTCATTCTGTGTTATGTTCAAGTCAAGTGTGCTAATGTGGTCGGTGGGACTGACAGCAGGGGCCTCCAGGCAGTCACACAAGGGTCAGTGTGGCTCTCTCTGGTTTAGCGGGTCCAGGCAGAAGAGCTATGCACGTAATCACACCCAGAAGACTGGTCATTATTGCAGTCAGTCAGGGTGAATTACCATATCAAAGCCTGACAGACAAGAGAACAGAATGATTGGCACGTTATGATGACAGCTCCTGTCGAAGAAAGAGGAAAACCTTATCACACATACAACACCAAAGGAACAGGGGAGAATCCAGAAAACATTTTTGTAGTTTGTGTAGCTTAGGAGGCCTATTGATCACAGGAAAAACTATTAAGTTAAACCATTACATTTTCAAATATTAAAATTCCATACCACAGTTTTCAAATAATTTAAAAATGAAACACTAAAATAAATAGATTTTAATGCAATAAGTGAATTTAGACATTTATAATGGACAATTTAGAAAACAGATATTTATTATATTTGAGCTTTACATAATAGATTAAAATTAACAGTATTATTAAACAGTGCTATTAACAGTGTTATTAAATTATTAGTGTTTATAATAATTAACTTCAGGTGTGAGTTAGATAATGACAAAGACCATCAAAATGTAAAAATGCAGATATGAGCATGCAAATATTCAATATTTAGCAATACCTACCAAACACCCAACTGATAAATAAATAATGCCCACTATCCAATATGATACTGACATATATCGTGCATTTCTTTATTTCGTTTAACTTCATAAGCAATGCAAATGGTCATGCAGGACTAATTCTTAAGTGATGGGTTTACAGCCTTTAAGATTTTAAAACTACACTAAATGTTGTTTTCTAGGTAAAGCAAGAGCCTGTAATTAAAGGGGAAACATCTGTTTTCGTCCCATATAATTAGCATAATTAATTAACGTTAATCAATCCAAACAAATTATTTTTTAACACCCAGAATAAATCACAAAGCCCTGCTTCTCTCGACTGACCCTGTCGTTGTAGAATGGGTAATTGATCAAGAGTAAATTGGACAATGTGCAGCAATGAGGCGTATTGTATCCTCATATTTGAAGCACACCCAAATCATTAGTCTGAGAGCACAGATGGATTGAGGACCATCTCTTTGCAATATAAAATATTGGCATAAAATGGTAACTACCAAAGTGTTAGCTGGATGTTGACAGCATCTGATGAGGTTTGCATCATATTTTAAATGGAACTGCTGTGCGACATACTCTTAACGTGGCCAATCAACTCATAGCCTCAGGTAAAGATCTGGTCACATGGAATGGTGCAAATGATTTCTAAATATACCGAATGCAGATATTAGGCCTGAAAAACAGTCTCTCCAGCCCACCTTTGTTGAAAAAAAGAAAAGAAAAAGAAAACTATCCTCACAAAAACATGTACAGGCTCACATGTGCGCACACACGCAGGCCAATAAAAACTCTTTCAAACATGTCTAGAACGGTTTATGAAAAGACAAAAAGAGGGCCTCGGGGAATACCTCGTGTGCACGGCGCCGGTATATTGCTGTCAGGTTCACTGTCGGATGGGTTAATCAAAAACTCAAGGGGAAAGGTGCTATCTTCACCGCACACTGCCATCTTTATCGATTCTATTTACAGCACCTCACCAGGATCGCACTTCTTTAACTATTCAATTGGTCCCAAATAGATTTTTCCATTTTACGCAGGAGCGACAGGGAAAACATTAGACCAGAACAAACATGATAGAAATGTATCACAAAAGCAGATGAACAAACATTGTGGAAGATTTATGGCTGGGATTTTAATAAATTCGAGGGAGATGAATTGATTTTGGTTAGGGGTGTAAGCAACAATTTATTGGGTAGGAAAATGCATTATTTTCCAATTGTTATCAAGCTACAGTAAAACTGATTTGTGTCCTGTTGCGTTTTATGGATAAAAGGAGGAGGAATCTTCACATGATTTAGATTAAATGTATTAATCAAAACCACCCAGTGTGAACAATATATCTACAACTTGAGAAGATTTTTGACATTTAATTCTGTCGCAACATTTTGGCTCTGCACCTCTTCCTCCAAATTCAATGGCCGCCACAGCTGAGGGAACGCTCTGTTTTAATTTTATGAGGCTTAAAGTAGCTTTTAACCAGCCAAGCGGCAAATAACATAGGATTAGAAATATTTAGTGTTTTCCGACTCCTTAACAAGGATAATCCTTTAGAAACAAGTCTGACCTTTGCGGCTTAATAACTTGGCAGTAGTTAACTCTTTAAATGATAGCTGGGTAATTTAAAAAATGATTTCGTAGCCATAATGATTGGGAAACAGATCAAGTGAGACAGAGAGAGCGAGAGAGAGAGGGAGAGAGAGGAGAGAGAGAGAGAGAGAGAGAGAGAGAGAGGGAGGGAGAGAGAGTTAGATATGCAAAGATACGCAGTGAAAGACAATTTCATGAAATGTATCTGGTGTGTTGTTGTCAGTTAATTTAGATTTACTGACAAGCCACTATACTGGAGATACACACATTAATTCAGTAAATATGCATTAACAAAAAGTAAACTGTAACTCATTAATGCCAGTGCAAAAAAAAAAAAGAATATATATTGGGCTACAAAATGAACTAAATGGAAACACAATTTACAATATAAACTAATCTTCAATTATCTTATTGTACAAATACCCTTTTGGGCTTTAAATAGACCACTATGCCTAAAACTGACCACAACAAACCACTCTATTAGTTCAGTCCATAATAATGATAAAATGCCCACCAAGGTCTCTTTGAACAGAAATCTATTTTGTTCCAAGAGCGCCTGTGTCCAGTCACTGTGCTCCACTTACTCTCTTGATTTGATAGTGAAAGCAGAAAACTTTTCAGTGTCAAATAGTATTTTAAACCAACAACTTACTAAAGTCCCATGTCATCAGGCCCATGAAAACTAATCTTTCAGTAGTAATAGCTCCTATAAAAGTGGACAGAGCCATTGAAATAGAGGCAAGTAAATAGGCAACAAATCCTTTGCTTGGCTCAGGTGGGCAATGAAGCAAACAAAAAGCTAGAAATGGGATCGGGCCCTGGATAGAGCACACTGGACCACGACTAAAATAGGCCAGAGTTCATAGGTCAAGGTCTTTACGAGAGCTGCCCCCCTCCCATACTCAAGATGGATAGCTTTGTATACTACTCGGTTTAAGACTGACTTCAATTCACAATTACAAACACTTTTAAATAAGCTGGTAACAAACAAGGAGTTTTTTTCCCTCATTTATTATATGATATAATTTTATAATTATAAAATAAAGAAAAAAATATTACTTATTTGTTACAGGCCTATTTAAAGAGAGAGAAAAACAATTATATATTTTATGCACATAAATGCATGCAAATAAATCCAAAATATATGTAATACTAATTGTTACTTCTCATTTTATTTTATAAATCTATACATTAGATTTTACAATATATTTTATTACTTTTAAAATGTGACCTAATGTTAATCTATAAAATAAATGAAAACAAAAAAATTTATGAATATAACTGTTTTCCCCTTGTTTTATTTTACAGAGCTATATTTTCCTTTTTTTATACGCATATATCTCTGACTGGGTCTTTTATATCCATGATGCTAGTCAGGTAGATTGAACTCTGTTGCCGCACAGTTTTTTTTAGCCCTACAGAAATGGAAATAATCAAAGCCAAAGTCATAACCAAAGTCATCACATTTGATTACCGATCACACTACACAGCCATGTTTGAATAAATGTACTGTCATGTTTTTATCGTCAGAAAGATGCTCCCTGCAGGAGGGAAATGTAATTTTATGTTTCAGTGAGTGTAAGTACAGTACACCATAGACAAAAGAAAAGTGCAAACAAGGGGATTTGTATAACAATAAAATTCACAAAACCAAACAACAATGTGACAACCAAATCCCAGGAGATTTGTAGTCTTATTCACTCTCAAACCGCCATTATTAACAACAGCACAGTAATTCTGGAACCGTTGAGCTCCAGAAATCAAAGTCTCGCTTAATCTTGCCAATACAGAGACATTCTACTTTTCACAAATGTTCCAAGTGCTACATTCCTCTCCTACAAAAGATTTTCGAGTGGAAGTAAACACCACAGAAATATGACTATGGTGCAACATTGCCCAGGAGAATTTAAATTGTTTTTTCATGGCCTCTACGCAATATCTATATGACAACAACACAACAGCCGCAAGATGAAGGGGTAACCGACAGATGAATTGTAAAATGATAAAAAGAATCAAGTTTGTGCTTACGGTGGACGTTCACAGCCAAAGCAAGATAACAGAGAGG
Source organism: Sinocyclocheilus rhinocerous (assembly GCF_001515625.1). Classification (NCBI taxonomy): domain Eukaryota; kingdom Metazoa; phylum Chordata; class Actinopteri; order Cypriniformes; family Cyprinidae; genus Sinocyclocheilus; species Sinocyclocheilus rhinocerous. The sequence goes on along the minus strand of NW_015656153.1, from coordinate 1,028,253 downwards.
TACATGGCTTGATTTATTTTCTCTTCAGCTCTCTTCAAAATTGGATGGCAAACACTCCCTATTCCATTAACTACAGTCCATATGATTTTTGGCAAATAAAACTGTGCAGTAGCATCTGTGCGCCTGATACAGTGGAGGAGAAACTGCAAACGCAAATTATACGTTTTATTATTTGCCGCCATCAAATAGGCCCTTGCATCTGCTTCTCTGGCGCCGGATCCGCAAACACAGCACTCGTGTGAGATAGGAAAGACCTCAATCAAACGTAAGCTAAGCCTTTCTTCAGGACATGAAACGAGCACTCCTATAGCTGATATTATGTCTGCCAGAGAGAACGGGAGAAGATGAAGAGGGAAGAAAGGAAATGCAAAACAGAAGGAGGATGGAAAATAACATGAATTACCTGATGATGAATTATAAGCAGCAGGCGGTACATGCTGCACTTATAGCTTGCATGATAATCCCATCATGCATGCTACTGTAAGCTTCTAATGAAGTCATACAGAGTAGAACAGGGTTTCTGCAGGTTTTATGAAGGTAAATTTAAGACTTAAGACTTATCTGAGATTAAGTAAAGACAATTTAAGGAATAAATTTAATGGAACACACAATGCATCAATATGGTCTCTAAAGAGCTGGTTTCAGACTGAGGGTCCTTTAGGTGCTGTTTTGCAAATTCCAAGTGTGTTTTCATTTTTTTCTGAACTCTTCCCCAGATGTGTGGCTTGACGCAAACCTGTTTCTGAGCTCTACAGGCAGTTCTTTTGACCTCAGGGCTTGGTTTTTGCTCTGATATGCATCATCAGCTGTTAGACCTTTTATTAAGACATGTGTCCCTTTCCAAATCATACCCATTCAATTGAATTTGCCACAGGTTAACTTCACTCGAAGTGTAGTAACATCTACAAGCGATATGAATGCTCCTGAGCTAAATTTCAACTGTCCCAGATAAGGGTATGAATACTTATGCATTGGAATCATTTAGGTTTTTATTTAAAAAAAAATTGCAAAGATGTTAAAAACCTGCTTTTTGCTTTACCATGATGGTGTATGGCGTGTAGATTGATAATTTAAAAAGTAATTTAACAGTTTAAAATAAGGCAGCAACATAACAAAACGTGGAAAAAATTAATGAATACTTTCGCAAGGCACTGTATTTACTTCAGAAGTAAATTATATAATCTTGTTTTATGAAAAAATGATCAAAATGAAGGGAGTTCATGAATAAAACAAGAACAAATATCTGCCAATGGGCTTAGAAAATGGGCCTCATTCCCAATGCCAGATGTTTGGTCTTCTTATAAGCATATACTAAATTTTGTTCAGTTTCTCAGAAAACAAAATTTCATATGTTCATTTTGCATCTCAAGTAGGCCTAAATGTATCTTATTTTAAGATTTTTAGATATTTGTATTGGGAAACAAAACAAAACCACAGAGGAAGTTTTTTGCAGTGCATCCAACATTTAATGCCATGACTTTAAGACTTTCTGCTCCGATTTAAGTCCTTTTTAGGCCAAATTAAGACCTTTTTAAGAACAGCAGAAACCCGGTTAGAAATATAATCAGTTAAGCTTTTTGAAACATATAAAAGATTCCTTTCTTTTATATTTTGAGTGGACAAAAGGTGAGTTTGCCTTTCCATTGGACACCCAGTCTAAAGCACCGAAGACTGTTTGGAGAGTAGAGAAACGGAGAGCTATGATGAAACAGTGAGTACGCAGGTGATATATCCCTGCACACTAGCAGTGGGGCCGGCAGCACTAAACGCCCTTCTGCATGGGGCAGAGGAGCTTCAACTTCATCAAACCCCTCGCAGGATCAGCCCCCTTCTTAATGGATTACTGCTGTCTCAGTGGAACCACACTGCAAATAATGATAGAACACCTGCAGATTAAACCATCTTACACAATACTCAATTCATTACCTTTTCCCCAGATAAAGGCCAGCTAATAAAAATATGATTTTCTCTTGCACCGGAACAGTCACACCTTTATCCTTTAAGGGAAACAAAGGGAGAGGGGGAAGGTGATATCATCCGAAAGCAATAACGGCCATCATTGCAATTACATGGTTGCAACATTGCGAGGAAAAAGAAAAATATGTGGCGGTTTAGAATGAAATTTTCAACAAATCTACAGTACTTGCATACGGTATTTCATTATTTTACAAAACTGGCATTTTTTTGTTCTTTCTTTTATATAGGAACATTACATTTCAAACATATCATAATAATTAGCATTTTGCTTTTACAAGTGTTATATTTATTTGTACCAGTGTGGAATCTTTCATAAGTCAACAGATATGAAAAATCCCGAACTAAAAAAATTTATATTTTCCACTATTTTGAAGAGCTTCAATACAGACTATTAAAACCTCCCAGAACCTTGATGCCTTTGGCACTGACAACCAATTCAAAGTGATAATCAGCAAAGTGTGATCTAGAGAAGTGAAACCAATGTGAAGAATGCAGTGGTGGTCTGATGCAGGGCAAAATTGGGTCACCTGGCTGCATGTAAACATGTGGGCTCTCAACAGCTCTCTCCAGGTGACACCTCATCACCGTGCTGCTAGAATGATGGCTTACACCCGTCTGGCTTGTCAAAACACTGTTTCGCAGGCAATTACCACGGTGGCCAGTCCACCACCGGGTTCGGATGGATGGGCGACACAACCAAAGGGTCACTCCTCTGCCCATATTTCTAGCGCTTTGCTCTGGTGCGGCGGGACAGCAAATTGGCTGGCGTCTGTCAGTGGTTATCTGTATCGCCGGTAACTCGCAGGACGTCTTGTATCTTGCCTTTATCAGATTCAAACAGAATATCTGAAAACAGAGAGAAGTAAATGGATGAAATTCTCAAAAGATCTGTTTGAAATCATGTTTCTGTGTTGTTTTTCTCTTGCAGGATGTTATGAAGTGCGTACATTACCTACATGAACCAAGGATTTAAATAATCAAATATATATGGCCTTACTTTGATTTGTAAAGAAAAAGTGTACTAGCATAAAACATTACACAACAGAAATTAAAGAAGTAAATATTAATATACAGTACAATATGTAAACATACAAAAGTAAAATCCTAGTAAAAACAACAATAAAGGGCTTTGTTATAATAATATTAATAACAACATCATTACCTACTGTAATGTCATTCCTTGTATACACATTAAATACATACAGTATAATATATTTGAATACGGTTTGCATAAATTAACTGTTTGCAACGGGCTGTCTAATAGGAAATATCATAAAAACACAAATAAGTAAATACATGCAAACCCAAACAATTCATGATATTGAAAAATTGTTTGTCATACTTGTAACGATTTATTACGTTATAACTTATAACGGGATTTAAATTAAACTTAACTGTTGACAAGAATTTTGCTTACCTTTACTTCAAAAGGAGCTGTCAACGCGTGACACTTCCTTCCCTGCGCGTGCCTGACAAGCACTCTCTCCACCCCGCGCGCGCACGGACTCTTCCGTTGTCATGGACACCAACAAACTTCCGGAAACATGGCGAGACTTGAGAAACTTTACAAGCAGGTTGATAACATAAAAGAGCAATATTTTATCCGCAACAGGTAATGAAAAACGCAAATTATTCGGTTCATTACATTTGAAAACAGTGGTGTATTGTTTTGTTAGATCAAAACGTTAAAAACTTAAAAAGCTGTTTTTAGAAAAGAATAAATAAGACATATATGCTTTATAATGACATTATCAAGGGATAAAACGCCTAAGATATAACATCTCATGTTACAGGATCGCGGAGGAAAACAGACAGAAAGAGAACGAGGCTGCGGTCAGAATTCAGAGCTGGTTCAAGGGCTGCCAGGTGAGAGCATTCCTCAGGTAAGATCTCATTTTCATCTATCAATATGATCGATTTGTCAAGCTTTAATATGTACAGAAAATTAACTCTTTAAGTTAATGTATGTACTTGTTTATTCGCTTATTTAGAGGGAACGTAAGTGGTAGTCCTGTTTCAGTTCATTCCCTATGCTACATAAGACATAAATAAATAAATAATAGTTTTCTGCAGTGTTTTAGACACGTTTTACCTATAGTAATCAGGTAATTTAATTTTTATTTATTTATTTTGAAATAAAATCTAAATGCTTTAAAATCTAATTGCAGGTTGCAAGAGAGTGCAATAATCGAGTCTGGAAGTAAAAATCCCATTCATTTTCGCCATAGAGATTTTTAACATCAACTACAAGGTTGTTAATTGATATGCTGTTGTTGAAGCTATCAGCCATTTAAATAATCATGTTTAAGAGCGAAATTCTTGGTTAAAAACTACATTACCCATGATTCTGCAAACAACTTGTATATATACAGTTATACCAGTGGTGGGCCGCCAGGGCCAGCAAAGCCTTCTCTGCTGGCCTAAACACTATCAGAATCACTACTAATATTTAAATTTGTTTGATGATCTGAAACATTAAAGTGTGACAAACATGCAAAAAAATAAGAAATCAGGAAGGGGGCCAACACTTTTTCACACCACTGTATCTGTTATGTAGTGCCCTGTTATACTGCATTACTGTGTAATATTTATGGTTTCTATAGCCGTGGCATCATTATGATGGTATGAAGAGATGGATTAATTCATGTAGGACGCCACTGAAGGCCTAGGTGTAAAATGCACGGCCCGCCACTGAGTTATACTGTATATATGTGTGTGTACAGTATATGGCTCATATCATATATAAAGTACAGAACTATACTTACAGCTTGCTAACGGTTTTTTATCAGTCATCTGCATAAAAATGCAACATTAATACAAAAATATATCACTTTTTTTTTTTTTTTTGAGGAAAATCACGGTTTTAACAAAAATATATCCCTTTTTTTTTTTTTTTTTGCTTAAAATCAAAGTTTGTAATGTTGTGATTCACCTTGTAACCGGTTGGTTTGATTCATGACTTTTAACTCTTTAACAAAACTCTTTTAAAATACCTATGGGAAAAATGAATTATACAAACACTTCCTGCCACTGAAAAAGTGGGTGGGCGCTGTTGCACTCTATAGGTGTGACATTTGTCCATATTGTATAGGGTAGGCAGATGTGTTAATGAGGACAGGCGTATAATTCTATATTCTCAGCATATACCTGTAAATGGCTGCTGAAGCCTAAATCTAATGCATTTGGTCTTTAAATGCGAGAATTAGCCAGTGCACAGGGCGCTACAGTGTGTAACCTCAACATATTTCTGTGCAGTGAGCAGACAAACTCCCAGACAGTAGGTTAATTTAGATTACTTTAGTTAATTGATCAATGTGTTAAGTGGCTAATTAAGCGCAATCTAGGTTTCTTGAGTGCAGCTCCAGGGTTGCCACCGTCCCTATACGCATTGATTTTTTGGAGTTATAAATGGCCTTTTGGAAATTGATGGCCATGTTGAGTTCAGAGTTGCCATAGACATGCATTTAGAGGGTGGTTAATGATGAATGCAAATGTACAGTTGTCCAAGAAAGACCTACCGCAGGCATGCAGAGGGGAAAAAAGGGGACTTTGAGGAAAAAGGTTTAGATTTAATCTGTTTAAAATTACAGAACTATAATTACAGCTTGCTGAGTGTTGTTTTATTTTTCAGTCATCTGCATAAAAATGCAACATTAATACAAAAAATATGGCGTGGATTCACTGCACGGGCGCTTTTCAGACAAAGGGTAAAGGTAAGTTGTGGAGACATGTAATATTGATTATATGATGATAACCCTCATTAACATTTAGCAGTTAGCAGGCATGCCATGATTGACATACATCTGGCGTAAGTTTGTAATTTGACAATTCGTATGGATTTTTAATGGAATGCTTAAAAATATCTCATATCTCCTCCATGTTTTTAAAGGTATTGACAAATTAGTACACCTTTTTCTTCATTCATCTTCATTTCTTCATTTTCTAAAATAAATCCTGAGGGTTTTGTGAGAACAGATTTTATATTAGATTTAATTTGTTCAGGAAAATGTTGTTGTCTCTGTTTTGTTCACTTATGACCTACAGTTGGTTGCCTATTTTATGTCTTTCTAAAATGTACAGTTACAGTTATTGTTTTTTAGTTTTTTTTAACATCCAGGAAATCCAGTATAATATAAGTATAATGTATAAAGTATAATGTGGAAATTCTGCATTATTTGAGGAGTAACTTTTTTTAAGAGAAAATAAACCACGGACTACCATGAAATCTTATATATAAAAGGCAAGGAAACGTATGGATTTTTAATGGAATGCTTAAAAATATCTCATATCTCCTCCATGTTTTTAAAGGTATTGACAAATTAGTACACCTTTTTCTTCATTCATCTTCATTTCTTCATTTTCTAAAATAAAACCTAAGGGTTTTGAGAGAATAGATTTGATATAAGATTTAATTTGTTCAGGAAAATGTCTCTGTTTTTGCTGTATGTTCAATTATGACATGCAGTTGGTTGCCTAATATTTTATGTCTTTCTAAAATGTACAGTTACAGTTATTGTTTTTTAGTTTTTTTTAACATCCAGGAAATCCAGTATAATATAAGTATAATGTATAAAGTATAATGTGGAAATTCTGCATTATTTGAGGAGTAACTTTTTTTAAGAGAAAATAAACCACGGACTACCATGAAATCTTATTGACCGACTGAAAGGGAACTGTACATGGTGTCCTTTTGTTTGATTTCTTGTCACCTATAATTGAAAATATGTACATCTTTCCTCTACTATCATGTAGAGAAGCAATATCAAGTATCTTTTGTGTCCGCAGTGAGTGAATCATTTGTGCCTTGTGTCTTGTGAATATTCCTGACTGTGTTTAGTCGGTCCATGCTCAGCAGCATTCCATTGATTATCAAACTCAGCGAAGAGCATTTTACCTTCATACATCTCCATTAGTTACCAGTGTGACTTCCATAGATTTTCCCAGCCATGTCTGCATTATATATTAAGAACAGGCACTTCCCTTCGATACAAAGTATGACTTGCCACTCCACCCTCTTATCTGCTGCTGCGTCTCCATGACTTTTATGTATTATGTATAAAGAGGATTTTATTCCTCGCATGTTGGGAAAACATCAGAGGGCCCAGTCACAATGTAATGCTATCTCCCTCTCTTCACAGACAGCATATTTTATCATGAAGATGAATTTCTACAATAAGATGGCTGTCAAGGTAAATATTTCTCTTGCTGTTTAGTGAGTGGAAAGTCAGTGGGTCACACATTTGATTTGGATGAAATCTGTAAACAAATTTTACTGGTTTGTAATAACTGCATTGAAATGTTAAGTGGGGCATAACATTAAAAAATGCCTAAATATATTCAATATTTTTAAAATACTTTTTCTCATGTTTTCATAGCTATTATAAATATATAAAATATATAAATGTGATATATAAAGATATTTACTTGCATTGAATTTGCATTAAAATGATCAAAAAGTGACATTGAAGAACTTTACATTGTTTTCTATAACAATCAATGCTGTTCTTTTGAAATTGAAATTGAAAACACACACACACACACACACACAAAGCAGCTCAACTGTTTTCAGTGGTGTTAGAGATTCTTGCACATCAAATCAGCATATTAGAGTGATTTCTGAAGGATCATGTGACACTGAAGACTGGAGTAATGGCTGCTGAAAATTCAGCTTTGCCATCACAAAAATTAACTGCATTTAAAAATATATTAAATACAAAACAGTTCTTTTAAATTTATTTTAAATAATTTATTTCACAATATTATTGTTTTTACTGAATTTTTGATCAAATAATTGTAGCATAAGACTAATTAAAAAAACAAAATATTTTCCTTAAACATACTGGCATATTAACAGAAGTCAAATACAAATATGAATGAATTTGCTATCATATTTATTCATCTGTTATAAGGCCTAGTTGTAAAAAGGTAGCTACATCAATTCAGCATGCTCTATTTCACAGCCTATAAATCAAACAAGTTTATATTTGAGTGATATATTGGCACTTTTATAGAGCTATTGGTATGCATAGAAACTTTAGCTTTACAATTGTTTTTCCCTGAGGTGAAACTTTTAAAGGATTTTATAAGTCTTACAAAATTTCATAGCTTATTGAAGAATGTTGCATTTCTATGGAGGATTGCATATTTCTAGTGTGATCATTGGAAATCACAAGAAATGTGAACTGAGGGAGTGATTTATACGCAAATCTTTTGTGGTAAATCTAGGGCCCACCCTGTATTCTTTGCTCCCACTTCTGTTATGTGAGTCTAATTTGAAACATGAAGCTTGACCTCTTCTCAGGGGTCAGAGAATATAAGACTAAAGGTCCTGTCACCACTTAGACACAAACAGAAGCTGTTCAACAGGACAGACAGCTTTTATAGCCCTTGTTAAAGATAGAGTGCTATGTCTGGGAAGCACCGGTAATGTAAAAATCTGCTGAAGGAAAAAAGAAAGGGTGACTGTGAAAACAGTCACTGAAGGATCTGTTTCAAGCACAGACTGGGTGTGTTGGATGGGAAGAATGGACTGTCAATTGTTCTTTTTGAGTTTGGAAAGCTTCATGGGAAAGTATGTATGAGGTTTGCTAATGAATGCCAATTTATACAACTGTGGCCTTATGTTTACATACACCTTGCAGAATTTGCAATTATGATCTCCCGCTTATTTTGTTAAAAATTAACAAAATTATAAACATTTTTGTGCCATCTCAAAGAGGCACAAAATCACTTTCACTGACTTTTTCATTAACTGTTCCCTCCTGGTGGAATGACCTGCCCAACTCAACTCACAAACACTAGCTTTCTATTTTTTCTATTCTATCTGCTTGTTTTTCTTTGTGTGTGTGTGTGTGTGTGGATATGTGTGTATATAATATATATATATATATATATA
>NW_015656153.1:998353-1019014 GCF_001515625.1 Sinocyclocheilus rhinocerous | reverse complement strand
TTAAAAAAAACAACAACAAAAAACAAACAAACACTAGCTTTCTATTTTTTCTATTTGTTTTTCTGTGTGTGTGTGTATAATATATATATATATATACACACACCTTGCTACGTGTACTGCGTTAGGCTAACCGAGACTTGTCATTTGCACTTATATATTGTTGCTCTTTTGTTAGTTTTGACTGTTTTTATTGTCCTCATTTGTAAGTCGCTTTGGATAAAAGCGTCTGCTAAATGACTAAATGTAAATGTAAAAATTACCACATATCGCAGATTGGATGGATGGATGGATGGATAGATATGTTGTATTGAATTGATTGCCCTTAATCAAAAAAGTCTGTAGTTTGCATCTAATCAGTTGCGAAACAAGGTCATTGCTCCTCCTCACCCTTGTCCATTAAAGCTGAAAACAACAGACATTGAAGCTTTAGCATTGCGCTTCTTTTTAGCCATTTCCTTTATTCTATAAAGTGTTTATCGTGCTCTTTACCGAAAGCCAATGTGTTAACCTTTTAATAGAAATCAGTGTTTACAAGCGAGGCCCGATTTGTATTAGATCTAATTGAGCAATATGCATCATTGATTTTACTAGTCTAAGAGGTCACAAACAACTCAGAAACCAAGCCTGCAATTACTTTATTTAAAATTATCTATTGACTACTGATCAATGGCAATTCTTGTTTTGTTTAGTTTTTGCCTTATTATTTTTTTTCACCTGCTATTGTTTTAAGTACCTAATTAGCCTGAAGGACATCTGTCCTTTTTGTTTTGGGTCCTCAGTGGTGCTGTCATGGTGGCACTAACTATCACTCTCATTCTTCATGGAGTGACAATGACTGCAAGCTCTAAAGTGACAGGGGCTTCTTTAATTTGCTCTGACTTTGATTTGTCTTTTAGGAATTTAACTTTCATACTCTTTATCTGCCATACAGTGAAATAATAAAGGAAATAATAATAATTAGGTATATGTAATCATAATCAAAAATGACATTTCTTTTGCAGATACAGCAGAGATGGCGGGGCTATTATGTGAGGAAGTATGTACACAATTATTATGCACGCAAGAGATATTTGGAGGGACTGACAAGGAAGAATGAACACATCAGGTGAAAAAAAAATACATTTTTATACATATACAGCTCCAAATAAAGTAATATTTGTACATAATATTACATTAGACTAATGTTCACAGATGACCATTAAATTCTTGCAAAGACAAAGGAATGTCATGCCTTTAACAGCATGTTTGAGACATATACATTAGCAGCATGTCATGCATAAATTGCCTCTGGTTACTTGAAAATGAATAACTTTATGAAATTCAAAATTAGCCTCTGATTTGCGTGTGCCCCCACATTTATTAAAAAAAAAAAAAGTTCCTGCTTCAGGGGCTGAAGGATGATGCCATCTTTTATTTTTGATAAAAATGAAGTCACTTTTTTTAATGTGACCAATACATTTTGTGGGAAAATATCTTAAGGGTCTAGCTAAAATTAAATGTAAATCTGTTAAGTGCTCCTTGGATCACTGACTCCCAACACCCCACCCCCTCCCTCCATCTCCCTGCTCCAGCCTCTCTTTAAGTGGGAATGTTCTCTTTTAATGGGGTTTCTCACCTATGAATCACGTTAACACATTGCATTTCTCTATAAAAACATTGGGCCATCATGTACAGCACTGTGTCTTATACTGTATAATGTAAGCTTTTTTTCTCTTTTCTATTTCCTGTTTTGGAAGAGGCCAAAATGTAGCGCAAGATAGTTTGTAAACGTATTTTTCAGTAAGCCATACAGATGCTGAGGTCACATAAAATAGAATGCTGTAATTATATCTATTAGCATTGTCAATTTAATTCACATTTTTTAACTTAAAATCATGGCAAAAAAAGTGTGATTAAATCAATTCATCAGCCTTTAATGTAATTAATTTGATTATTTTGTTGACTGACATCCCTAATATCTATATATTGTGAAACACTGATTTATATATATTAAAAACATGACAAGTGGTGCAAGTAAGTAAAATTTACATTTTAATTATTTAGTTATTGGCTCATTTGATTATCTCAGAATTGGTCATTGTCTGATCAGTCTGCCTGGTTAGTATTAAACAGTTATTTGTGGGAATAGAAACTCTTGTCCCAGTGAGTTTTTGATATCTGTCCAACTGTGTTTTACAAACAACGTCCCATTGTTTTGTTCGCCTGTCCTTCTCACTCTGTCTGCTAGTGCATTAATTAGTTGTTTATGTAACGCTTGTGAGGTCATGATGAATCAGTCAAAGATGCGAAGTGAAAGATCACTGCGCTGATTCTGACAATCTGTTCCACGTTGGGCTCAGGATCACCCACTGACTGATTAGTCACCCCTCAAAGGTCTCGGTGCCAGGATTTTAATCCGTACAGCTCCAGCGCCTGAATAAATTATTCAAAATTTTCCTAATGGTTCCCATTTAGCACAAGCAGACCAGTCCAGCATGCCAATGATGGGAGGCCAGCGACTGCCCGTGTCAGGGCGGCCCCTCTCTCTCATTCTCTCTCCCTGCCAGCAGTGAAGGATCCCCCCTCCTTGTTCAAAATGATCTGTGTCGTTTCATTAGCTCTAGCCTGATGACAAGGCCCGCTATGTTCCAGTGTCCATCTTCATTCAGTTGTCCTTCTCTGCATACCTTAATGAAGTCAAGACCCGGGTTCACCACAGCAATTCCACAGCAAGAGTTTGTGCAATGTAACAATTTATCACTTGTCAAGAAGACACTTAAAGTTCCAGCACTTAATAAGGTCTTCCTCTGGGCTTGAGTAATTAGAACTGAGCGGCTTGCATATTTACTAAATGTGGAGTGTCATTGCCACCATGGCCTATTGCCTGCATGAATTATTTCTCTATCTGTAATAAACAGCTGGGTAATTATTACTGCCATAATCAGATACATTTCTCTCTGTAATGTTTGAGCATGGCAAATCTTTAACTCTTTGGAAGCACAGAGGGAATTTATGGACTCCCATTGCTCAGGCTACTTTTTCTGCTCTCGTGTCCCTTTCAAGGACATCTGTGAAACTCACTCCTTAACTGCAGGCCTTATTAATTTTTTTTTCTTTATAAACATTTCATAGTATTTAGGGCAGGTCTTTTATCAAAGCAAGACTCCAAAATACACAGGCCGCGGTATGCATATGCTTAATCTCACAAATTACTGCATTCATTACAGAGAAGTATACTAAATCCCATTTTATGGGCAAATTGATCTTAATGTTTACCACCTTTAAAGCATTTAAATTCTGCTTATTAATCATATTTTGTTTATTTAAAAATTTCTCTTAAAAACAGCTTTGTTGGTCTTTAAAAAAATTTTCAATTAAATTACAGCAAACAGAAATTTGGGAATTTATAGATAATACTGTAATTCCATTATGACAAATGTCAAAAAGCACTCCGGTAATTATTCTTCATGTGCAACACTGCATAATTGATTGATTGATATTCCTTCAGTGTGCCATTATTTGTGTTATTTTAATTTCACTGTGATACTATTAGTACTATTAGTAGTTTTTCTTAAATATTTTCTTATTTATTTATATTTACTTTTTGTAATTCTTTTGTGTGTTTTTGTCATTTTTATTAGTTTTGGCGTCTTTTTCCTAATATTTCTATATTGTTTATATTTTATGTTTTATAGTTTTTATAATAGTATTTATTTTTATTTTACTTATTTTAGTTAATCAAGTTGAACTAAATTGCCTTGGCAACTAGCTGCAATTAAATAGTTGAGTATAAAAAACGTAATTTCAGTTAACAGCTATTTTATTTCAAGTAACAAAAATGCTTTTTATGGTTTTAGTTTTAATTAATAATAATCCTGTGTTGTTCATATATCAAACAAAATATTTACAAAATAATATATATGAACACACACACACACAATGCTGTCATATTTATATACATATTTAATGTATTGTTAATAATGAATATCTTTCTACATATTATTACTATTATTAATAAATATGAGGGTATGTGGCATGTTGCAAAAAACAAACTAACAAGCTAGACTGAAGTATACTGTAAACGGCTTGTATTTTTGACTGAAAACCACATGCCTAGCTATTGATAGGTAAGGGTGATTAGCACCTGGTGGATTCCACAGTAAGTGGATGCAATTCAGTGGGCGCAGGGTGCTTATAACTGTGTGTTGTTTAAGGACACACAAAGGTCATCTGTGTTAGCTGCTCCCATGTCTCTCTACTGGCCCATCAACACTAATGAGGTTTATGTGTTACCCCAGCCTTCTCTTAGACACAGATCGAGATCCCCTTCCACGGTTACAAATCTATTTGGCTTTTGTCCACTACAGTGCAATTAATAATAAGCGGGAGATATAGGTTAGCAAAGGTCACACAGACAGCGTGATGCCACACGAAAGAAGCCGAGGCTGGTCAGACAGCGATGCAAACATTGCAACCTCAGACCATAACAGAAAACACACTCACAGCCCAGACTACCATGCATACTTGATTTATTTTGCGATTTACTTTTATGGAGAGAGAAAAATGCATCATAGGAAAAGTGAGGTGATTTTTAAGGGTCAGTGCACAGAGCAAAATAACTATGTAACAGAAAGTATTTTGTGCATTTTATGTTCATTATTTTATTTTATTTTATGCTTACTCTAGCACAGGCATAAATGTAGTGGTAGAAAATATGAATTGATGTTCAATTAGGTTTATATGTATTATCATATAAATAACAAAAATACAGTTTTGCAAACGTGTGTCATGTATCAGAATGAAATAATCACAAGAATTCAGATTGTTGTACTATTATTATATCAGCCATGCTGTTCTCTTGAACAGCCGACAAGAGTATTGAACATCGTCTGATGTCTTGGGACTGAGACAAGAGTTTACAGAAGAGTAAGATGAAAAAACTGTAGGTTTATGTGTACTGTTCTCTGCTTCCCAGGAGAGACCTGGAGGAATTTGCAGAGCTCCAGAGGAGAGAGAGAGAACGGATCACTCTGGAAAAAGAGGAAAAAGAGAAAAACATCCAGGCTCAGAGACTCCACTTCCTCCTGAGCACTAAACAGGTCAGTGGCGAATCAATGAGACGCACATGATGTACATATGTTCGACATACATATATGTGCATTTATTTGAGGTCACTGATTGAAAAGAAACTGTGTAGGTATGGAGTATGAAGACCTGCATTTATTCTTAATACAGCAGGGCTCCTAACTGCTGCAGTCATCTGCTGATATATATATTCTTTTCAGAAATCCCTCTGGCTATAATGTGTCTTGATAATTATGATGAAGTGCTCTGGCCGTTGTTGATTCAGCAGCAGTGCGTGGTGAGCAGATATTTCATTTTGTGGCCTCTCCTTCATGCTTTTATGGTCATCACAACCTCCTGTGGCCACACCACTCATGCCCATGTTTCTGCTCTGGTCACTGGACGCTTAGTGCCGCGAACAGGGCAAGAGGACATTACTGCCAGCTGCCTGCAGTCTGAAACCAAGAAATAATACACATCAGCTAATGGCTAATGGACAACAGATGCGAGGGACCACATGCTAGTTAAAGGATGCTTTAGAGGGAGATGAGGAGAAAAAGAAGGGTGTGTGGGATAGGGATGCTGGGATTGACTAGTTTACTAGTCACCAGATTTTTTTCTTCTTCTTCTTTTTTGGGTACTGTGCACCTTGAGACATTTAGTTTTTTAGCCTTTTTGTCCCATTGAAATTATTTAGAAAAAAATATTTTATAAAATTACATTTATTATTTTTATTAAAAAAAAGAAAATTATTATAAAAACATTTAGAAAAATCTGATTACTGGAAGTATTTCTATGCTGACAAAAGTATTTTGTCAATATAATTAATATAACACCAGGGTATTCAACAAGGAAAAGGACCGTGGACCACAAGAAAAACATTTATAATGGGAAAAAAAATTATAATTTCTATCTATTTGAAATAAACTAATGATCAGATAAACATTTTATAATTGAATATGTGTTAAAACAATGCTTTAAATGATTATGATTAGTAAGAAATGGTTACTGAGATATTATCATTTAAATTTCGGGGCTAGTAACATTTTTAAATGTTTAAAAAGTCTCTTATGCTCACCACGGCTGCATTTAATTTAAACAAAACAGTAATATTGTGAACTAACTGTTTTCTGTTTTACATATATTTTATTTATATAAAATTACATTTTAAAATGTAATTTATTCCTGTCATAGCAAAGCTGAATAAGCTGAATAACTCCATGTCAAAGCCATAACTCCAGTCTTCACTTAAAACGTCACGTGATCCTTAAAACATCCTTTTAATATGCTGGTGCTTGGTGCTTAAAAAGCATTTATTAATATCATCAATTTTGAATGCAGTTGTTCTGCTTAATATATTTGTGGAAACCGTGATAATTTTGTTTCAAGGTTCTTTAATAAATATAAATTTATTTTAAATATTTTTTAACCATTTTTTAAAGTCTTAAATGTCACTTTTGATCACTTAAAAAAAATATTACTGACCCTAAACATGCACATTTATTTATGACTGACAATACATCCAAAAGAGGACAGTCATTTAAAGCACAAAACTCAGACTTAAGTGCTTGTCAGTGCAGGAAAGGTTTAACTCTCTTTCGAGTTTTCTCATTCTCTCTTTCCCCCTCCTGCTTTTCTCATTCTCACTCTCTCTGTCTCTACGCTGGGCAACTTATGTTCCCACAGTCTGACCTTGTCTCCGTGAAATGGATGGGTCTCCCATGGTTCATCGTTAACCAGAGAAAATTCCACTGGACAAAAGTGGCTGTGCTGACATAGATGAAGTTCCTCGGTACGAGGGTCAACATCATTGCTCTTTTCCTGTAAGTCCGAGGCAAGTTGGGAGTTTGTGGTGTACCCCCCACCATGTGACACCCAAAGCTACACTATCCAAATGGGTGCAGGAGCCTTACTGAAGAATATTACCTGTAAAAGTTATTAACATATATAGTAATAAAGCTTAAAAAGCTCCCGCTGCTAATTAAGCACATATGAGGAATCGTCTGATTAGAGACTAATTATTCTAGCTGTTATTCCTCAGGCCAAACCAAGAACCACCGAAGTGCTACGGTAAGATCAGACAGCTCATAGTTAGATAGCAGACATGACACATGCCAGAGTGATGGATGTGTGTCCATTCAGGGGAGGTGACAAGTATAATTGTTTTGCTGTGGTCGACCGAATAAAGTGGGTTCCTTTTCCTGAAAGCTAAATGTGTTTTGCTGTAGGCTTTGCATGGATACCTATGATGAGAGGTACAATGGAAGCTGTTACCAGTCCATTGCTAGCAAATGAGTTATTAAAGAGGGCATGAGGATGTGTTTGGAGGTTTGCTCTGCAAGGTTTAAGGGCAGTCATTTAGAGAAACAGACTTTCTCTTCATTATGCCAACAGAAGCATAACATTGTTTTGTTCACCTTGCTTATCCAAACTGGTGGATTGTTGTGTTTGTGTGCTTATCTTAGTGTCCAGGTGTTTTCAATTCACCGTTCAGAGCAGAACCCGATGAGATGGAGCTGAGACTGAGAAAAGTGAAGCCACTTCTAGTGCGATCGGCTCCTAAGGAGAGGAATACCCCTTATATAACCCCTGATCTCTCTAACCTGATGCAAAACTGGGAGCGACTACCACCCATTCACAAAAAGCCACAGGTGAGACATTGCCCTTAAAGGAATAGTTAATGCAAAAAATACAAAATAATTAAATTGTCTTCATTTACTGTTCCTGATCTTGTTCCAAAAATGTATATTGCTCTTTCTTTAGTGGAACACGAGAGTACTTTCAAGCTTCAAAAGAGATGAAAAATAGTCAAAAAAGCAATCAATATGGCTTGTGTGCTTTATTTCAAGACTTCTAAAGTCATACAATATAATTGTTGTTATTCGCTGAAAATCTTGACTTCTGTACTAGCTGTCCTTGTTGTTTTAATGAGTAGCGATGTCTTATTCATGAACAAATGTTTTTTTATGAGTCAGATCTCTTCAATGTATCAGTTGATCCAGTTTACAAAACTGTTCTGAATGATTTGTTCATGAATCATAACTAACTGATTCTCAATTCTCATGACTTCATAAAACTTGGAATATAGTGCACAAGTTGTATGGACCACTTTTATGATACTTTCATGGCACTTTTTAGTCTTGTTTGAAGCTTGATAGCTCCAGTGCCCTATTATCGTAAGGACATTCTACAAAAACATGCTTAGTCATATGGATTTAGATCAACATGGGTCAGTAAATAATGACATTTTTATTTTGGGTGAAATATCGCCTAGATTGTTCTGAAATTCAGGCAAAAAGCTGACGTTGAAGTTGTTTTAGGAACATTTATTTGTCTTTTAGCTAACTCACGCTAAAATCTTCATTTATATTCATAACAAATGTCTCACCACCTCTTACTGGGATGTTTTATCAACTCAAAGCAGTTGTTGACGTCCATCTAGACTCTACCAACGAAATGGCCTGACAAATAACAAAAGAGATCTTGAGATAACTATGATTAAAGCCAGGATTTATTGCCACCCTGAGATCATTTAAAAAAAACTTGCCGTAAAAATGGAATAATATCATTAAACGTGCCTCCCTTCTCGTCTGGATACCACCAAAGCATTTAGACAGCCAGATAACCGGTGATAAGCACGCCTGTCAACCCAAGCCCCTTTATTCCATGGATCCCATTAAGGGACTCTCAGCAAGGGAATACCGCAACATGTAAAGGTGCCCCGATAAAGAATATCTTTAAGTACTTCTAAATCTAGCATGTCATCTTGTCCAGCTGTGAGGGAGATTTGATGATACGTATTTGCCATTTGTGTTATTTACGGTCCATGACTTTTATGGTAACTGGTTCTTATTATTGGTTTCTATTAATGTAAAACATAAGTGAGCAGAAATGAAGCGTGAGTCATATCTTTTTATTAGAGCCTGAGTTCTTCTCCCTGGGCTGGCTTTTCACTCCAGCTGGGCCCAGTTAGTGGGAATTCATTAAAAAAAACTGCCACATCTTTCACACAATGTGCAATAGATGAAGATGCATTATTTATCTACATTTTGCCCTTACAAAGACCCCAGAATAAGCACCCACCCTCTTTCTCTCGCCTCCCCTTCCCTCATGCCATCTCTCTCTCTCTCTCCCAATTATTTGTGGTCTGAGGTGGAGCAACTCTCCCTGTGTGATAAGCATCTGCTAGTGATAGATTGAATATGTGTATTGTTAGGGGAAGTAAGGGGATTGGTCAGTGCCAGGTGCTGATCTGGTCTTGATAGTATCAAGGGCAGAGAATGTTGCGCCAGCATGAATTAAAAGCAGCAATGTCTGAAGGTCACATTTAAACTAAGAGTAACCAAAACAATAAGTTATGCATGTGGAGCCGTGCCGCAAGTGTGTTTGCACCAGTTCAAAAGGAAAACTTTCTATTTGGGCTACTAAACACATCTGAAAGCTTCTGTGTCAACATGTTGGGTATTTATGTTCAAAATAACTGAGGCTTGTGGTACAGTACCATGGTATCTGTCTAAAAGGAATGGTATAACATGGTAATGCCATTCATTTTGGACAAGTACCATGGTATTGTTTGATTAACATATTCATATGCCAAGGTATTTCCATTTAAATCCAAGGTATAATGTAAAGGTGGTACTTTTTATCTATCTATAATTGTGGTTTGGTGATGTGGTTAAGAAGTCAAGTCAGACTTTATTTATAGAGCATGTGCAATCGTAAACTTCAGAAATGTAATGTGATGTTAAGCGATTGAGAACATATAGATCAATCAGTTATTAAAAATCTGTTATTAATGTGGAATAATATATGCATTATGTACACCAATTTTTATATTTGATGTTAATTTCATATCACAAATAACAGCCATAACTGTCCAGATTGAGATTTTATTTTGCAAATGAGTTTAATGATTGATTCAAATGAAGTGTTTGACTAATAAACAGCACACAAAAATGCCCTCATACGAGTAAACATGTCCCTGAAAATAAATTACAGAGGGGAAATTTAAAATATTGCCTCAAAATAAAAAAAGACAATTATTGACACGGCTATTCTATATTGGTATGTAGATTTGATAGTGAATTCTAATGTATTTACTTGAAGTCTCTAATGCCTCTGCCTCTTCAGGGCCTTCACTATATGGTCAAGGTATCATTATCAGCACTGGTCAGGTGTGTTAATGTCTTAGATGAAAAGACTGGGGCTTTCGAGGGTCCAGCTGGCCGTCCACAGGGGCCTCATCAATAACGAGGCGGGCGGGTCTGGGCAATAAAACATTTACCTTATCCCCCGTACCTGTCAGGGGCCCTTTCGCCCAGCTCTGGATGTGCAGCAGCAGCGGCATCGGCCCCTGGAGCCAAGCCTGCGCGTGGTCACATCCATCACTGCCCTGGAGGAGGCCAGAGAGGAGCTCAAACAGCAGGAGTGGAGGACTTGCGTCATCGACCAGACGTAAGTTACACACACACAAGCGCTTGCATGTACACATCCCTGCACTAGAGATTGTGTGAAATGCATGTATGTATTGATTTGGAGCTGAATACAATCAATGGAACATATTCTGTAGCAGTACTTAATAATGAAGTGTAAATTCACTGTACAAGATCTCAATACGATCCAAAAAGTATTTGGACATTTATGGTATGGCATTCATACATTTTTAAGTGGTAATTAAAGGGAAAAATTTTAATTCAGTCATCATTTACTCACCCTCATGTCATTTATATCCTGGATGTATTTATTTTTTCTTCTGCAGAACACAAAAGATAAGTGAAAGTTTTTTTGTTTTGTTTTTTAACAATGAAAGTCAGTGGTGTCCTAAACAACACCGACTTTCATTATATGAATACAAACTGTTGAAACATTCTTCAAAATATCATGTTTTGTGTTCTGCAGAAAACAGAAAGTCATACAGGTTTGAAACAACATGAAGGTGAGTAAATAATGACAGAATTTTCATTGTTTCATTAATTATGCCTTTAAGGCAAATTTTAAAATGTATGAATATCACTGGATAAGTGTCCAATTACTTTCTAGAGCCACTGTACATCTTATCTTATCTGTACAGTACATTTACACTGCATTATCAAGAAGGCTTAGTGTTCATTTAAATTTTTTGGGTGAAATTAACTGTCCGAATACATTTTGAGGCCACTATAGATGTTAATATGAATGTAGAATAAAGTTTCGAAGTTTAATAGTGTAAATTGTTGAGTGCTTGGTCTCTATATATACAGTATATGACATTGTCTAGATGCACATTAATCACACAACAAGAGAAGCCCCACACTTTATTTTCTCAAAGTTTGGAGCAGATGGTAAAATCTCAAGTGGGGCTAGTTGCTAAATAAGTTAGCAAACAACAGCAACTCTGGCCAAAAATACAGCTTTTTTGACTATTAATAGTCCTACACTGTGTTTCATTTCATCATTGCAGAGACATTATTAGCTGTCTTCTCTGCTATATAATTATTGCAGTGGATTATCATAATAGCATTTTTCACAACGTTACTTGAACAGTGGCATCTCTGTTTTAAAACCCTTCCGTTTTATTTTAATTACAAGCTCAATGTGCAGTGTTTTTTAATCATGTTTAATTTTTTTTCTTCTTGCTCCAACTTTAAACAGTAAATTAGTTAACCCCATTAACACAGAATACCCCAAACAGGCTGT
Source organism: Sinocyclocheilus rhinocerous (assembly GCF_001515625.1). Lineage (NCBI taxonomy): Eukaryota > Metazoa > Chordata > Actinopteri > Cypriniformes > Cyprinidae > Sinocyclocheilus > Sinocyclocheilus rhinocerous. The sequence goes on along the minus strand of NW_015656153.1, from coordinate 1,007,296 downwards.
AATAGGAGAGGTGGTTACTGTGTAAATCGTATTATACATGTGGTGTCTCCAGGGCATGGCGAAGCATGATTAGAGTCTTTTTGATCCAGGATCCCACTATCGTTTCCTGCTAATTTCCTCCGGAATGTTTCAAAGAGCTACCGAAATGTTGCTACTCTCTTTTTTTTTCCACCACCAGCTTAATTTCAGTCCTAGTGATGTCTCCTCAGCCTCCGATGCAGATAATGCTGGGATGGATTACCATTATTTAGAAAAACAAACAACTCCATAGCGAACTAAACTAGTTGGCTTATAGTTTGACAAGGAATAAGTACTTGGGCTGTGAAGTGTTTATTCATTTTAAAAAATATTTTCTTTTTTTTTTACATTGAGAACTACACTGTAAAATATTTTGTAAGGTACACTAGTAATATGTTTCATATGGTAAATCCACTAAATAAACTTGTTTTATTAAAGTCAGAAATATTTAATTAATATTAGTGAATCGACCAGACTAAATTAGGTTGCACAATCAATTAAAATGAATGATTTATTTAAAATAAATTAGTAAATAAAATAAAAGTTTAATAATATCTAAGGAATGATTTACTGTATATAAGCATATAAGTTTTTCTTTTATTTATCATTTTATTATTATTATTATTATTAATTAATTAGTCTTTAATTCTGTTCTTTTTAAAAACCAATGTTACACAGCAGGCTGGCTTACAAATGTGCAAGGAGAAAACTGAATACTTGCATCTCTACATATTTCTCTTTTTCTCTCCCTCTGCCTCTTCTCTGTTCTTTCTCTCTACTTCCTCTAACACTCCCCCTTTTCCTGTTTTGGTGGCCTCCTAGGGTGTTGTCACTGGGCATTGGTCTGCACTGCCAAAAGATCCCCTGCGAGAAGTCAAACTTTCCTTAATGGCTTTCAATGAATAAAAACTACCCTATTAAAATGCAATTCAGTGGCAATGAAAGCAGTAAGTGAAACAGCCGGCAAGCAGCAGAAGCGTTGTGTATTCTGGGACATTGGGGCCACATTAATTTTTGCTCTGTGATGTCCGTCCCATGTGCACATTAGCATGGGTTGCACTGTAATCTGTCTTGTAGGGAGGCTGGTGTCTCTAGTGGATAAGGATGTCTGTGGGAGATTGGGCCATTATTTAAAGGGCCAGCGCGGTGTTTGATGTCACCCCCTTTTTTGCCTTGCGCCATCAAAGCTTTACCAAGCATTATTGCTTATGTGGTACTTACGTGACAGGAGAGGCCCTCTAATAAATAATGATATTTTTCAGGATGGAAATGACTAAAGAGAGTGTCAAACAAACTCCAGTTCTGCCAGAAAGTTTCACTTCAGTTGGCCCAGCCAGTATTATTATCTTTTCCTAAACAGATGTTTCAGAAAGTATCAATGCAGAAATATGAGACAAAGTCTTTGATCTAATGATCCCATCTGTTTTTTGTTTTATTTACTCTGAATATGTGCCAGTTTTGCACCGTATTTGTGCAACTTTTGCTTTTCCAGGCGGAGCGATTATGGTTACATTTTCCATATTTGTCTGTTTTGATTTCATTAAAGAGGACAGGGCTTCACCTGTACTTCTGGTTTCATCATCAAAAAAGGGAACGAACACAACAAGCATTGGGAATATAAAACCTTTCTTTGCAGATTGTGTTCACAGAAAGTGCCAAGGTTGTTGGTTGTTTGTTTGTTTTGTGACAAGCCAAGTCAATGCCCAGTGGACGTTTACCCAGCCTCGCGCAGACACCTCTTGTACCACACTGGATAAATCTTCCTCCAGGCAAAGTGTCTTGGGTACAATTTACAAAATCAACCTCGCTGTAATTAACATCTGGCATTTTTCCTAAGTAACCGCTATTTGCACTGAACGTGTGCCCAGCAAACACGCAGCATGTGCAGAAACAACCACAAGACATCACAACGATTAAGAAGCGATTTGGGTTTGGAAATGAGCTGGACTAGAATGAAAAGTGCCTGTGAGGGAGGGATGAGGCGACGTGGTGATGTATAAGTAACATGTGCTGTGTTGTGAAAATAGCAGAACGTTAGCTCTTAGCAGGCACGTTAGCCAAGACCAGAGGCCAGTAATTGGGCCGACACTGAGATTATGCTGCATTAAGGCTAATAGAACTAATGTTGTAAATGTCAATTTTGCTATTCATATATCTTACCATTCAAAATTTGGGGTCAGTAAAAGTGGGTTTTTTTTTTGGAAAGAAATTAATACTTTTATCCAGCATAGTCGCATTAAATTTATCAAAACATAACTAATATTACAAAAGATGGTAACACTTTAGTATAGGGGCCAATTCTCACTATTAACTTGCTTATTAGAATGCAGTTTATTAACATATTGGATTTTTATTAGTACTTATAAAGCACATATTCTGCATGACCACATTCTACATCCCTAATCCTACCCAATACCTAAACTAACAACTACATTACTATTAATAAGCAGCAAATTAGGAGTTTATTGAGGCAAAAGTCATAGTTAATGGTTTGTTAGTGAGAATTGGACCTTGAAATAAAATGTATCACAGTTTCCACATAAATATTAAACATCACAACCATTTTCAACAGTGATGATAAAAAGAAATGTTGCAAATCAGCATATTAGAATGATTTCTGAAGGATCATGTGACACTGAAGACTGATATTAATTCAGCTTTGCCATCACAGGAATAAATTACATTTTAAAATATATTAAAATAAAAGACAGTTATTTGAAATTGCAATAATATTTCACAATATTACTGATTTTACTGTATTTTTGCTCAAATAAATGCAGCCTTTGTGAGACTTCTTTCAAATTAAAAATCTTGCTGACCCACACTTCTGAACAATAGTGTGTGTTTTTTCAATATCCATTGTAGATTAGCTTATGAAGTATATCTTAATTCCTATTTCTGTTTTCTTTTCACACAGTTTTCATCCATTTTCAAACACAAGCCGAAATAAGCGGTACGAGGGCATGATGCACACCTCCACCCCCTTTGAGCAGGTGGCATATGGGACAAAGCACTTCCGTGAGGAGCACAAGGAGTACCTCAAGGGGAAAAAGGTACACGTTTCGCTAGCATGCACATGTAGAACTGCCAAAACGCATTCTGTGTGCTGGCATGATTTGGGAAGCGGGATATGGGATCTGTGATGGTAGTGAGAGGGGGACCGTTGTTCATTCTAAACCCACGCACCCCCACCAAAACAACCTCCATGTTGAGCGTCGCAAATTTGTCAAATTTGACAGCAATTTAATAAATACCCACAAGTAAATGAGAAGAAAAGGCTTCTCCCCCCCTCAAAGTCCTCACATTAGGTAATTGACTGTGTCTCTGCTGAAGGCCGTTCATGGATGAGAGTTCTTTATTGGCTCTTACCAGCAGGCACTACCCTCTGCATCCAGCGCAATTGCCCGGAAATACCTCCTCCGGAATGAAATAAATAAGAGAGCCCCTACTGCTGACACCGCTCATGTATGCTTGGTTGATACTAGATGTGGCAGCTCGGTTCCCCTCTGCATTTTAATTGTTATCTGTATGGCATAAATTTTTTTTTTTTTTAGAGGGAATAGAATTCATCAGGTCATTCCCTGAATACATCAGACACTCAAAGTTCTTGGTCTAGCTTCACCATATCAATGCCATTCCGTAATACGTCACAAGTTAAAAGACGTGGTGCGTGCTTCTCTCTGATTCTTTTGGAAAGTAGCCCAGTGTGTCTTGATTCATATTGTGAAGGTCTGAGGCTTGTGCTCACACCGTCTGACAGTAATGAAGACTCAGCATAACGAGCGTGCCTATGATCAACATAATTGATGTGGCAGAGGACATCATATTAAGGATTATCACTGATCCATAGCTAAACAGGAGGCAAACCCTCAGCCTCAGGGGTGATTCCCTACCCAGAAGAGCTTTACCACAGTATTACATACGCTACTGTTCAAACTGTTCCAAAGTTTGGGGTCAACACAATTTTTTTATATATATTAATAATGTAAGGATGCATTAAATTGATCAAAAGCGAAAGGAAAGACATTTATGATGTTACAAAAGACTTCTATTCCAAATAAATGCTGTACTTTTGATGCTGTTCTTTCTATTCATCAAAGAATCCTGGTAAGAAAAAAAAAGTATCATGGTTTCCAGAAAATTATTAAACAGTAGCACCCTTTTCAGCATTGATAATAATAATAAATGTTTCTTGAGGACCAAATCAGCATATTAGAATGATTTATTTGCATATTAAAATGATTTCTTGTGACACTGAATACTGGAGTAAATACTGTCTAGTGAAAATTCAGGAATAAATTACATTTAAAATATATTAAAATAGAACACAGTAATTAAAAATATGTAATATGTCACAATATTCAATTAATCAAAGAAAATCCACCTTAATAATACGAGACTTTGTTTAAATACAAATAAATAAATAAATCAAATCTTACAGACCACAAACTTTTGCATGGTAAATGCATAATAAATATACATTCCTATTGTGAAATATAAAATCATATTGTGAAAGATTACATCAGTTCATATTTTGATACATATATTTACTGTGATTTTTAAAATATATATTTTTTAAAAGAGATATAAACTCACAATTTCAAGAAATAAAGTCCCCATTACTTTTTTTACACTTGAGGTTTCACATGAACAGGCATGGAGCAGTAACCAACTGCAATATTGTTCATGGTATTCTTGCGTTTGATCTGTTAGCACATGCCAGGCTCATTAACCCTTAGCAAAGCTGCCTCAGTGTCTGTAATTAATGCAGCTAGCTCATGCAACATACGCACAGCATTTCTGCTTTGAATGGATTATTCTTTCCCCTCAACACTATTTGGATGAGTTATCTGGAAGAACTCGCTCATTCTCTCCCACCTCATCATCAAGGAGCCCATCCATTCCTCTATCACTGGGGGGTGCAGGGTACGTTTTGCTTGTCTAATTATTTTGTTTGCTTATATATTTATTTACATCCTTCTCTGAAGAGTGCGACTGCAGAGCTGTTTTTGATTAATCAAAATGCATTTGACTTCTAAGAGAGTAATGTACTCCAAAAGATGCCCTCCATTTAACCCGGGTCACACAGAGACCCAGACGCCAGAGGCACTGATGTTCCCGTGAGAATTACACACGTTAAGATGACGGCACTCTCGATGGGTTTGATTCGGATATTAGATTTATGCAAACTGCAGTTAGAATATGCATCTCTTATATAACAAAATACTGCCTGCCTTTGTGTACCTCATATTTTTTAATTATGAAGCTTTTTTATGTTTTGTATATAACATTTTTTAACATTTTATTGTAGATCTATCTGAGGTAAATAGATCCGTAAAGAATATTAAAAGCTAATAATAAAATAATTTTTTTAAATGTAATAATAGATATGTAAAAAAAAAAAAAAAGTAAAACATTTCTTATTTTCATAAATTTTTCTATATGAAAATGTAATGTGGAAAATACCTGAAAAAGGTATTTTGTGTTAGGTATGTTAGGTACGTTATGTGAAAAAGAATTTTTTTCACATCTCTAATTTCTCACAGGAAAAGCTTTGTCCCTTGATGACGATCCCGACCGTTGAAATATAAATTGATTCTAAACAGGAAATTAGATGGCACTTATTACACTGTCTAACTAGTAACCCAGTGTCATTTGTCTGTGGCTTGATAAATGTTCCACCTTTGACGGTTACCAATGAGAAATACGTTGCACGCAAACCTTTTTTTTTTTTTTTTTATAAATCTCCTAAGCCCCTCACTTTTTTCCATTGCATTGACTCACATGAAGATAATGATGGATATGGTAATTTCCAAGTGCATCTCTGATTTACTTATACCCATTCTCTTTTTCCTTTCTTCTCCGTTCATTTGTTCATCCCACCCCTCATAGGACCCACACCTTGAGATGTGTTATTTCCCAGATTAACATGTCTTAACCTGAAAGCAGTGCTTGGTGATTTATCTCAATTGTGGAGATAAAAGGAAGTGATGCAGGAAAGATTGCAGAGGCTTCAGACATGCTCAGATACATAACGAATGAACTTTGCCTCTGATATTTGAATCTCGGTCATTTTTTATAGAGCTCTTTTGAGGTCCTATTTTTTTCTTTTAAGATTGAAGTCCAATAGAAACCAAAGTTTTACTGAACAAAGTGATCTTAACTGTTATGGATATAAACGTTAAATCTGCATTGTCTGTCGTTTTTTTTCTTCCATTTAAGGCTGTTCCTAAGGCACAAAACTAACTCATATTTATATGTATTTAATCTTAAAATACAAACATATATCCAAAAAATTATATACAATTTTTAAAGATAATCTAAGGCCATGTCCACACGTACACGGGTATTTTTATAAACAGAGTTTTTCCTTCTTCCGTTTTAAAAAAAATCTCCGTCCACATGAAAATGCAAAAGCATGCTATGAAGCACTGTCAAGAGCATGCCAAGCCAACAGGTGGCGATATAATCTCAACCGTAAAGCCATGTTGGCCAATCAGAAGCCTGAAAAAGTTTCTAGTAGGCGGAGATAACAGTGCATGCTCCGACGTCACAAGCCCAAATCTCCGGTTTCGCTGTCTACACGATAACACTGCAACCGGAGTTTTTGAAAATTTTCACCCTGGCAGGAGTTTTCAAAAATGTTCAGTTTCAGTGAACTGGTGCTGCGTTTGCGTGTGGATGAACGGCCTAACCGTGTAGAAAAAAGCTGCGGTTTTGAAAATACTCGCATTCGTGTGGACAGGGCCTAAAAAGTGTGAAATAAACTTAAAATATTTACATTTTTATTATGTGAAGCCCCTTTTTCCCTTGAATTGATCAGCTAAAAAATTGACTGTCCCTTAGTTGTCATTTCCAACAAGTTTGTTATTATAAAGTTTTAAAATAATAGTTTTTATCAAAAGTTAAGCACACTTTGCAATGGTGTCCGTAAAGAGAATGTTTTAGATTAAATATAAGACAAAGAAAAATCTGTTTATATCACTTGTGACAGCAGATTATTTTTATTTTGCGTCATTTCCGAGTTATACAAAAAAATATGAAATACTATTTAATTGTATATAGGAAACTTAAATTGATAGCTATTCAAGTCAGTGAGGTCCAAAAATGCTTAAAAATGTAATTTCCACCTCAAAATTTAATAGCGATTTAAGGTGGAAATTACATTTATTTAGGATGGTTCAGGAAAAAAAATGACAGTTATTTTCTGTGCTGCATGTACAATTTGTTAGTAAACTAATTAAATACACCAGTCAGTATCAAAAGTGTGTTTTAAGAGAGTTTAATTTCTATATGTCCACAAGTTCTCGTAGTTGAAGAAACACCCTTAAATGGAATCAGTGTTAAGGCGGCAATACAGTGATTTGAGCTGTTTCAGATATGAAGTGACGGTCCACAGCGGTGTGTTGTCAGCCCAGTTGTGGATCAGAAGTGATGCAGACAGACAGAGAGGCACAGGGTCCGCGCTTTTCCCTCTCCTCTGTAATTAGTGCGTTAGTTAATAGCCCCTTGACAAAGATGGCCCTTCATCAGGCTGTACGCCGGCCGCTGACTAGTCAGCCCTGTGATCTGATTTTTGCATCATCACCACCGATTCTAACAAATTGAACCACCAGGGCTAATTATGGTGGCTAATAAATTGCATTGCCTCGGTGCAAAATCCTCTCCATCGTCTTGCATTAGACTTTCATCAATCATGTTTTCAAACTGATATATCTTAGCACCAGAATACCAGCACACAGCCTGGGCCTACATTTATTTTCTCTCTCTTCTATTTTAATGTTGCTTCAGTAATTGCTTTTCCAAACTCCCTTTGCTAGACCCCCATTTCCATTGTCCCCCTGCCGAATATCACCTCTAAGCACAACCGGAGCACTTTTTTTTTTTTTTATTATTGTTGTAGGCCTAAAATGATGCTTTGTTAGTGGCTGCTCTTGTTAATCACTGGCGGAATAATGCATCACCATGATATGTGTGATATATGAGGTGTGTTTAAATGCGAATGATATTAATAATGAGCAATAAATAAGTGATATAAAAGTAGGACAACCTGCTTTGACTCCAGGATAGGTAATGGCATGTGAGTGTTTCTATTACGCACACACACACACACACACACATATGCTCATATTCCAGACCGGACTACATTAGTGACCAAGAGCCTCTGGGTGATTCACTATATCCATTTTATAGGGATATAAAATCCCTCGGCCCCTTCATTTGCCACGTAATAAACAATTCGCCTGACATGCCTCTCACTTTTTTCTTACATATGTATCAATTAACTTTACACCTTCTTCTATTATGTCAGCGTTTCCTTTTTATAGTCATTCATATAAATAGTAAATAAATATAATGCGTCACGATTGATTTGAAATGGCCTTTGCCTTAAACATTAAGAAAATTAATATCATCCTTCAGTAGAAAAGATAATTTCACAATGTCAATCACAGATGACTTAAGTTACCAAACCCAAAGTTTTGAACGGCAAACGCATAATATATAATATGAGATATAATCATATTGTGAGATATTTATTTTATTTATTTAGTCATTTAGCAGACGCTTTTATCCAAAGCGACTTACAAATGAGGACAATAAAAGCAGTCAGAACTAACAAAAGAGCAACAATATATAAGTGCAAATGACAAGTCTCGGTTAGCCTAACGCAGTACACGTAGCAAGGTGTATATATATATACACACACACACACACACATATACAGTGGGGCAAATAAGTATTTGATACACTGCCGATTTTTCAAGTTTTCCCACTTACAAAGAATGGAGAGATCTGTAATTTTCATCGTAGGTACACCTCAACTGTGAGAGACAGAATAAAAAATAAATAAAAATCCAGATTGTATGATTTTTAAATAATTAATTTCCATTTTATTGCATGAAATAAGTATTTGATACAATAGAA
>NW_015656153.1:981371-998179 GCF_001515625.1 Sinocyclocheilus rhinocerous | reverse complement strand
ATATATACACATACATATATATATTATACACACGCACAAAGAAAAACAAGTAGATAGAATAGAAAAAATAGAAAGCTGGTTTTTGTTTTTTGTTGTTGTTTTTTTTAAATAAAAATAAAAAAAGAAGATAAATATAGATAAAGTAGAATTAAAATAGAATAGAAAGTGCTAGAGTTAGAGGGTCAAATAAAGGTGGAACAGGTGTGTTTTTAGTCGTTTCTTGAAGATGGTTAAGGACTCAGCTGCTCGGATTGATTTGGGCAGGTCATTCCACCAGGAGGGAACAGTTAATGAAAAAGTCAGTGAAAGTGATTTTGTGCCTCTTTGAGATGGCACAATAATAAGATATCTATTCATATTTTGAGACATACAATGATTGTGATCTTTTTAAAAGTGTATTTTAAAGAAATATGCATGGCAATGATTTCATATTTTGTAATAATATTTATGTATTTTTGTATTTTGTATTTTTCAGCAGAAATTGGCACCTTCGTTCAAGCATAATACACTGAAGTAATGGCTGATGAAAATTCAGCTTTGCCATCACAGGAATATTAAAATAAATTTTTTACTCACTGATAAATATTTGCATAATATTGCTTATTGCCTGAAACCATATGAAGCTATCAGCCATGAATATATTTTTAATGTTTCTTTTTTTCATCCCACCACCATCTTGAAAACGTATTGTCATTGCTGATTCTTTTTGTTTTGTTTTTAGTTTTTTTTTAGTGCATGTGGCTTCTGGTTTTTCAAAAGGGAGTCTTTTTTTTAAATTATTTTTAAAGCTAAAGAGACTTTTTCAGTGTAAAAAAAAGAACTATGTTAGGTTTATGAAATGCACATTTCATCAAGCGTTTGATTAAGGTGATATAATTATGCACTGCCATGTCAAATTGGGCTGATTACAATATAGCATAAAGAGCTTCTTTTTTTACCTTAGACTGATTAAGTTTTTGATTGATGTTTTTGGCTACGTTCAGTTCCCTTTAGAGTGAGTCAGGACTAGCCACGTATGAAAGAGTCCTCTGCCATTTCCCTACCGGCCCGTATAGAGCTGTGCAGTGGGAATTACGCCGTCAACTTCTCACTAGCTAAAATAATGTAAACTCATTTCGGCTGAGGCCCAGCTAAGATGTCAGCGTGTATGAATGCGAAAAGTGCATTGGACGCATTAGGACTTGACAGGGGCCCTTCTTGAAATAAGTGAAATTAATGGAGCTCTTTTCATGTACGACAAGGCCGCGGCACCCCTTTCAGCCTGCTTACAGTCAGAGAAAAGTCAATACTTTTTTATTACTCCGGGCTGACCTACCTTCTGCACTACAAGTGCTAGCTGTGCTAATTGGTTTCAGTTGTGAGGGGAAAAAAATAGAAAAGCTTCATTCTGAAGAACATTGGAGCAAATAAATCAATCTCATATTTTTTTTATCCCTTGTCTGTTTTTATTGGGTAATGTTGGAGGGAGAGGCAACAAATGCTTGGTTAAAATATGGGTTCGATGGGCTAAAAAGTGTCTAAGTGCCCTGAGTGCTTATATGAAGTCTTCTGTTGTTCCACTGCTGTTATGTAGCTGTTAAATGAAACACACTCTGAGGTGAAAGATAACAGAACATGGGCTACGGCTATTTTAAGAGAACAGGTTGACGTGACAAATAAGAACATCAGCTAGAGGAGAGATTCATTTTATACATTCAAAAGGACTGAGGGCACTTTAGAAATGTGTCTGGCTGACTCCCAATTAAGGGCATTTGTTATAGTCGGTTATGAACAGATGCTTGAATTCTGAAACTTTCGATATTTGACTGTAGACAGAATAAATATTTGATATATAACAACATTAAAATGTTTATTGTTATTATTGTTGTTGTTGGTGTTAAATCATTTGATTCATTTATAATTTGATTCATTATTAATTAATTCAATCAATTAATTATTAATCATTTACTAATTCATTTATAAATAAAATTAATATAAAATTATAAAAAATATTATTGACCAGTCGTAGTTCAACTCATACATACTGTAGCAATCTACACCGAGTGGCATCAGTCATTAGTTATCTAATTATGCGTGTACAACTAATCCTTGTTATGGAACAACAATCAAAGTTTTTGCAATAATTTTTAAAAAATGTGATTTTTTTTTTCATATAGCGAACATTGTGAATGAATCTATTTTCCACTTTGGAGACGGTGTCCTTTTGCATTTCTTGTGCAGTTGTTAGAGTTGGTGGCGGGTGCTGTTTACAAGGACAGCTAGCTGCAGCGTTTCCCGAGGCCAAGACACACAGATGATTGTCATGGTGGCGTACGCTGACTGACAGAGGGATCACATGCATGCCTGCCAGAGGGAAACAGTCAGCGCCCCAGTCTATGACATTAGTTTGTCCTTGCTCAACTTAGGCTTTTTTTAGTCTTAAAAAATGAAATATATAATTAAATCGCCTTCCTCCCAACCTCCCTTTCCTCTTCCAATTCTTACTTCAGCCCGTTATTTCCATTTCAACACAGCAACGCTCCTCACAGGCTCTTCTATTAAGCGGTTGTGGAGATGAAGGTGGCGTGTTTTAGACCAGGTCAGCCTCTAGGGGGGGTCACTGAGAGCCAGCGTGCTTGGAGAGACGCTTTAAGACAGCCTGTGTAGCTGCTGCAGCAACTAGGCCACTAGCAAAAGCTAAATCCAGTCCAACTAAAAATATCTGACGCAGATATTTTGTGCAGTGCTGCAAAAAGAGGGCAGGATTTGTTGTGGCTCATGTATTCATCATTAACTGGCTGACTGGGAGAATGTATTATAGCAGTGATGAAGAGCCAATGCTAGTCACAGCACTAGTGTGAGGTTAGCGTGGTCATCCAGGGATCGAGGGAAGGGAGCAGAGAGAGAACGATAGTCTTTCTTTCTGCGTGTAGCCATTTTAAACACTTTTTAACTCCTAATTTTAGATCTAAGTGGAAATAAACCAGAGATACAATATTAGTTTTGCTTATAGCTTATATTTGTAGTCATACACTACACAGTTGGTGAACTGAATAAACTTTTAGTACACTCTAAAAAATGCTGGGTTAAAAACAACCCAACTTGGGTTATTTGGCAGCCCAGCGCTGGGTAAATATTGGACAGAACACATGCTGGGTTATTTTGACCGAGCTTGGTTGGGTTGCTAGTCACAGCACTAGTGTGAGGTTAGCGTGGTCATCCAGGGATCGAGGGAAGGGAGCAGAGAGAGAACGATCGTCTTTCTTTCTGCGTGTAGCCATTTTAAACACTTTTTAACTCCTAATTTTAGATCTAAGTGGAAATAAACCAGAGATACAATATTAGTTTTGCTTATAGCTTATATTTGTAGTCATACACTACACAGTTGGTGAACTGAATAAACTTTTAGTACACTCTAAAAAATGCTGGGTTAAAAACAACCCAACTTGGGTTATTTGGCAGCCCAGCGCTGGGTAAATATTGGACAGAACACATGCTGGGTTATTTTGACCCAGCTTGGTTGGGTTAAATGTTTTTACCCAACATGCTGGGTTGTTTTATTTAAGTCAACCATTGTTTATAAATTATTGTATTGCTGGCTTAAAATGGACTGGAGATTAAAAATCACACACAGAATGACTAGAGGCAACAGCAATAATCAAAATATGAGCATTTATTAAGCAAGAACACATGGACAAAATACAAGACAAACTTAATTTATTTGTGTGAATACAGCATAGTTTACAATATTACATATTAGGGCTGTGCGATTTGGGGGAAAATATCAAATTGCGATTTTTTTGACAGATATTGCGATTGCAATTTGATTTGCGATTTTAAATTTGCAAAGTCAAGCTTCAGCTCAATATTGTCAATAATGTACAATTTCAAAGACCAAATACATGATGACAATAATATACCCAATGACCTGAAGGATGATGTGTGTTCATTCAAAGAAAGGTTTTCCTATGAATTAATTAGTAGAAAAGTCCATTTCTACTCTGCCTCTTGCCCTGGGACATGCAGGGCTTTTCCCTGCTTTGCATTCTTTTGGCCAATAAACCCAGTGATATCAGCGTTGGTTGCCATGCAACCAGGAGCCTGTTCGGCTTCCTGGGGTGTTACGCATTTCGGGGGGAAGGGTTCATGGGTCCTCATATGGCTTGTTAACTGAGGGGGGTTACAGAGTATTTGTTAAATATAAAAACAAAATATATATTGTGTGTTTGAGTGGTCCAGACGCTACATATATTTAAACTCGTTTAACAAGCATTTTAGACAAAAAATGTAACATTTAAAAGTAGCATTTTAATTTACGTGTATTCAACCGTTCTTTGTAATCACTTTTTACCGAAATAGTGCTAATTGGCGTGCTGGTGTGTCGCCGAAATCTGAGCCGGTGAAGGGCTGCTGTTCGCGGGGGAACTGCGACTTCATACCGCCGCCTCGCGTTTCACTCGTAGCTGAAAGATGCCATGACTGACTCCAAAACCTGCCCATAAACAAACAGTACTGAGATTAGAGAACCTATTTTAACATCAAATTAAATTAAACTCAGTATTATAACGAATAAAATCCATTTATTTTAAGCAAGGCAAAAGGCATTTCCATCAACCGAAGCGAACGCTGCTGATGCAGCTGACTGGCATCTCGTCCTTATGTTGCATTGCGCAAAATAATACAATTTACAGCACAGTAAAGACTTTATAAATGAAATAAAATGTATACAAACCTTTATTTTGCTGAAGGAGTGCACCAAATCGGAAGCACTGAGAACCGCTCTCCACTGTAGTGGACACAAAAAGCCCACGCTCTGGCTGTAACTCAGCAGCTGGGTTGTTTCGTCGGAGACAGGCTCAACTCAGCGGTTGGGTAGAAAAAAAAAATAACCCAACATTAAAAATGACCCAGCAACTTAGTTACAGAAAAAACTACCCAGCACCTGGGTAAAAATATTAAAAATAACCCAATAAAATGGCCCCAACAGGCTGAACCCAGCATTTGGGTTAAAAAAATAACCCAGCATTTTTTAGAGTGCACATACTGTAAAACATTATAATAGACACACTAAGTTTTAATAAATGTTAAGCGTGTTTGGAAATGAAATGATTGGCATGGCTGTGATGTACTGGCCATACGTCCAGATCCTACTTTGGACAAGTAGTTTTGAAAATGGATGGATAGATGGATTTGCATGCAATTTACTCACATATTTGCATCATCAGAGCATGAGTGCTACTCGCCAGGCCATGACTTTTGCAAAAAGCTCAAATTTAAAATCGTATCGATAAGAAAGAAAAATCACATATGGGATCTTTTTAATATCTCACTTTTTTTCTTAGACTGCAAGAAGATTAAATTGAGAACAAATGGAGACTTAAACATATTTTTCTCATGGGCAGAGTGAAACAACCATAGTGATCTGACATCTCTGCTCTAGAATTTCAGAATAGATCTCGATTATGTCTCAAATTGTGCTCAGATTTGCAAAAATAATCTGTCATCAAAATTCAGATTTCAATATGAACTCAAATTATTCCCATCAAATTGTCCTATTTTTTTCTAAGAAACCAGATTTTATCATCTATTCTATTCTCATGCATTTTATGACTGTTACTGTTTTCTCTATTTTTTTTTTTCTCCAAAGAAAAGTTTTCAAAAGTTTGGGGTCAGTGAGATTTGGGAAAGTTTTTGAAAGAAGTCTGCATAAAAACAGTAAAAAAATAAATAAATAAATAAAGTAATATTATTGAATATTATTACTATGTAAAATAACTTTTTCTAATTTTTTTAAATGTTTTCTATTTTAATATATTTAAAAATGTAATGTATTTCTGTGATGGCAAAGCTGAATTTTCAGCAGTGCTAATTGGCGTGCTGGTGTGTCGCCGAAATCTGAGCCGGTGAAGGGCTGCTGTTCGCGGGGGAACTGCGACTTCATACCGCCGCCTCGCGTTTCACTCGTAGCTGAAAGATGCCATGACTGACTCCAAAACCTGCCCATAAACAAACAGTACTGAGATTAGAGAACCTATTTTAACATCAAATTAAATTAAACTCAGTATTATAACGAATAAAATCCATTTATTTTAAGCAAGGCAAAAGGCATTTCCATCAACCGAAGCGAACGCTGCTGATGCAGCTGACTGGCATCTCGTCCTTATGTTGCATTGCGCAAAATAATACAATTTACAGCACAGTAAAGACTTTATAAATGAAATAAAATGTATACAAACCTTTATTTTGCTGAAGGAGTGCACCAAATCGGAAGCACTGAGAACCGCTCTCCCCTGTAGTGGACACAAAAAGCCCACGCTCTGGCTGTAACTCAGCAGCTGGGTTGTTTCGTCGGAGACAGGCTCAACTCAGCGGTTGGGTAGAAAAAAAAAATAACCCAACATTAAAAATGACCCAGCAACTTAGTTACAGAAAAAACTACCCAGCACCTGGGTAAAAATATTAAAAATAACCCAATAAAATGGCCCCAACAGGCTGAACCCAGCATTTGGGTTAAAAAAATAACCCAGCATTTTTTAGAGTGCACATACTGTAAAACATTATAATAGACACACTAAGTTTTAATAAATGTTAAGCGTGTTTGGAAATGAAATGATTGGCATGGCTGTGATGTACTGGCCATACGTCCAGATCCTACTTTGGACAAGTAGTTTTGAAAATGGATGGATAGATGGATTTGCATGCAATTTACTCACATATTTGCATCATCAGAGCATGAGTGCTACTCGCCAGGCCATGACTTTTGCAAAAAGCTCAAATTTAAAATCGTATCGATAAGAAAGAAAAATCACATATGGGATCTTTTTAATATCTCACTTTTTTTCTTAGACTGCAAGAAGATTAAATTGAGAACAAATGGAGACTTAAACATATTTTTCTCATGGGCAGAGTGAAACAACCATAGTGATCTGACATCTCTGCTCTAGAATTTCAGAATAGATCTCGATTATGTCTCAAATTGTGCTCAGATTTGCAAAAATAATCTGTCATCAAAATTCAGATTTCAATATGAACTCAAATTATTCCCATCAAATTGTCCTATTTTTTTCTAAGAAACCAGATTTTATCATCTATTCTATTCTCATGCATTTTATGACTGTTACTGTTTTCTCTATTTTTTTTTTTCTCCAAAGAAAAGTTTTCAAAAGTTTGGGGTCAGTGAGATTTGGGAAAGTTTTTGAAAGAAGTCTGCATAAAAACAGTAAAAAAATAAATAAATAAATAAAGTAATATTATTGAATATTATTACTATGTAAAATAACTTTTTCTAATTTTTTTAAATGTTTTCTATTTTAATATATTTAAAAATGTAATGTATTTCTGTGATGGCAAAGCTGAATTTTCAGCAGCCATTACTCCAGTCTTCAGTGTCACATGATCCTTCAGAAATCATTAAAATAAGCTGATTTGGTGTTCAAGAAATCAAGAAATATTTATTATCAATGTTAAAAATGGTTCTGCTCCTTAATATTTTTGTGGAAACGGTTTTTAAGGATTATTTGATGAAAAGAACACTTAAATGAGTAGCATTTATTTAAAATAGAAATCTTCTGTAACATTTGTATTGTCTTTCTGTCACTTTTGAACAATTTAATGCATAAAAGTATTAATTTCTTTAAATACATAAATAAATAAAATCTTACTGACCCAAAAAGTTATTCTTAAAGGTTTTAAAGATATATGTCTGCGATTGACTTGATACTTCGACATAACTGAGAACTCTGAGCAATAACATTTTCCTTCTGTGTGTCTGTGTGTGTGTGTGTGTGTGCTAAATGGAAAAATATAATAATTGCACCGTCTCTGCTGAGTGTAAAACAGTTTTTCAAACTGCTGACATCCAATCAATGTGCTTATCATTTCAGCCCTTCAAGACCGTCTTCACTACCTGCCACATCTTTGACAAGTTTGGACGACTGTACTCCAACGCTGGTAATATTGTATGAGATAGCCGAGTGGAAAACTGACAATCAATAAATAAATGAAATTAAATATCCAATCATGCATCATTTGTTTGTCTGGTTCAGAAAGTGCGAAGGTGAGATGAGGTGAAGAAAACATTCGATGCCGCATTCAGAGTAAAAACATCTCGTCCTCTTAGCATAATTACATGCTATTTGTATTACGCACAATTGCTTTTTGCACTCAATATCAGCAGTGTTGATGAAAGAATTCTTTAACAGCAATGATTTTGATCCTGGAAAAGAGACTAATGAAATTCCTCCATTAGTTTACGCACTTACAGATGTCACACGCGGATTCTTACATCACTTCCATCAATCACCTCATTGCATCGCTCCCGGAATCAGTCGTTTTGAAACATTTCCCATGCATTGTTGCCACAGAAAATAAATGTCATTTAATTTCAGTGAGTGGGAAAAGGTGAAGGCACTGATCCAGCCTTCTGCTACAGAGGTTTCATTTCCACAAATAATTCTGAGTGCTTCGTTCTATTGTGTGTATGTGTGTGTGTGAGGGCCTAGAACTGTACGAAGCCTCCTGGCCGGCATCGCCACCAGCACCCCGTTGATGAATCTGAGGCACGGGCAGCAGTAATTTGGAGATGCAAGGGCTATCTCTTTGATTGCTCCTGGTCTGAGGTAGTCCATCACTTCACAATAACTCACCCTGCCGCTGACTCCTGCCTCCGAAAAAACCCACGCTTTTCCATCAGGGCGATTAGAAAAAGCCCTAGTTGGCTGATCTGATTACTCCCTGTTTTAACGCTAAGTTTGACCCCATGTTGGGAAAGCAGCACCCTGCTTATGGCTACCGGACATGTGGGCATTAGACAACTGATGCGCTCAAGAGATGGCCTTTGTGATGGTTCATGGAAAAGCTTTCACTCAGATTATTAGCTGATGATGTAGCACCTGGCTAAAAACGACATACTAGATGTGCAATTTTTGAAAGCATTTCAAAGACATTATTCTCCCTTTTCACAATACTATCATAGCAGGACTTGTAAATACATGTAGTTTGCCATTCATTTGTTAGATAATGAAATAATGAGAGTTACAGTAATGAAGAACTTCACAGAAGCACCAGATCTCTGAGTGTGGGCTCATATAGAGTGCTTTTTGATGGGCTATCTAGACAGGTCTTGGCTTCAACTCCGCCGTGGAGCCCAGCCAACACGCACCGAAGAGAATGAGGCACGCTGACGGCGGGAAGTCCTCTTCACAGAGTGAAGCCATATGCAAGAGAGAGGATACGCCACTGAGGAGGGAAAGAATGAAGAAGAGCGGTAAAGCTTGCTAATGAGTAGAGACAGGGAAAATATGAAAAAGTCTTGTCTTCCTGTCTCTGGGAAAACGTTTTCCCTGGCCAGAAGGGTGTAATAGATATGAAATATGATTTTTAAATTTTTTGGGATACATTAGATTCTTAGTTATACTACTTCAGCAACATGTCCAGATCTAAATTTTTTTTACAGAAGATATTAAAAATGCAATTTATGCATATACAATATGCTTCTTTTATAATTAGAATTTTTAAAGTAGTGAATTAAAATTCAATTTCAAAGTGGGTCAGTTTTAAAAGACTATAAATTAAGTTAAAACATTTCTAAATATGTTTTTCTAAAAACATGACCACAAAAAAAATGTTATGTTATTTATCTTATTTTAAACAATTCATGCATGCATTTTTCTTTTTGTTTAATGTGCATTTTTTAAACCTGATCATTCATAATTTTTAATCAAAATGTCAAAACTGTATAATCAAGTGAAATTAAAGACCTCTCTCTGGTAACTTTTGCTAGACTTCTCCCAAAAAAAAATGTCCATATAACTCCGCCCCTTTCTTTTATTTGACTCCCATTTAGATCTGCCTCCATCCAATCAGACCAATGGAAACAACCAAGTCCCCGCCCTACATTTTTTCTTTATCAATAATGCGTTTCACATTTGGATGTACGTCACAATTTAGAAGAAAAGATCTCTTGCTACTTCCATTACATCGCCACTTTAAAATATCCGGAAATTTTCTCTTTTCACAACAATGCAAAGTTAGTTTTTTCCCAAATGTCAAACCTGCGCCATAGGTGCCATACATAATTTGTTAGCTTCAGAAGACTCTGAATTTAATTCACAAGTTAAAAGGAAAAAAAAAACTTTAAGTTAGCAGCTTCTTTTACCCAAAAAAAAAGTCTTGTTTGTGAATTACTTGTGATATTCATCGTGACAGTATGCTGTAAAACTGGCAGAAGTTTTTTCTAAAGAACCTGAGCTATCATTCATTCTTTCTGGCTTTGAGAGAATGACTGTGTGAGGCTGGTGGTGAGACTCTGGGTCGGTCCGGGGTTTGGGGTCAGAGTCATCATTCAGGCCATCACTCACACAGAATAGAGGGGGTCCAGGCATGAAGGGTGGGGGGTCCTTCTATTTGGACTCAAAGCCAATGGCTTGTGTGTGTGGGGGAGCCGGCGAGAAAGAGAGGGGGTCAGAGTGCTGACAGTGAAGTGATGGGCTGTCTTAGTTCACCGCTGAGCCACAGCAGGACGTGTCAGAGTTGCAGGCTCACTGCCCGCGCTGGCTCGCCTCCTACCTGTCTGTCCACCCCGACCAGCTTCTCAACTCGCTTCAAAATCTTGCAGATCTCTCTCTCTCTGCCTCCCTCCTACTTTTTCTTTGTAACTAGCATGGAGATGACACCGCATGCAAATGGGATACAATTATAAAGGGATAGTCCACCCAAAAAGTGAAATTCATTTGCCAAACAGTTTCAGTTCACATTGACTTCCAATATTTGATTACCAACATTCTTCAAAATATCTTCCACAGAAGAAAGTCATACGGGTTTTGAACAACATAAGGATCAGTAAATGATGACAGAATTTTCATTTTTAGGTGGACTGTCCACCCAAAATTCATCAAATTTCAAAATAAACAAAAAAAGCATAAAATTCAAGTGTCTGTATCAAAAGTTGAGAAGAGTGTATGAGATGCATTTAGGGGTGAAAATGAATCCAGCATATGTTATCATATTTTTGTCCCAAAATCAAAGGAAATACAGGGATTATACACTCTTAAAAATAAAGGTGCTTACAAGGTTCTTCACAGCGATGCCATAGAAGAACCATTTATGGTTCCACAAAGAACCATTCAGTCAAAGGTTCTTTAAAGAACCATCTCTTTCTTACCTTTTTATAATCTGAAGAACCTTCTTTCACCACAAAGAACCTCTTTATGGAACCATTTGGTTCTTTGGTCTATATATAGGTCTATGGCATCGTGAAGCACCTTCATTTTTAAGAGTGCATTTTCAATAAAGGAAATTAAGCCTATTTTATGAAGGTTGAGATTAAGATTTTTAATGTTATTTTTCTAACAAAAAGCCAAATTTCCCATTAATTCTCATTAATTTAATGCAAAAATAAATAAATAAATAAATCTCATTTTGTTACCTTGTATAAATAATCATTTAAAATAATGTTTTTTTTTTATTTTCTTAAAATAATTATTTATTTTTAATAATAATTATTATTATAAATAATGTTTAAATTGAAGTTTCAAAGTATTTATACATCATGGTTATATCTGTTGTACTGATATTAATTTATGCTGATAAAAAATAATAATAATTAATTGTATATAAAGTATAACTATTTATTTTTATAGTGGGGTTTTTGTACATTTTAGCATTAGAATTTTAATAATGAGATTGAGAATGAGAGTGGAAGATGTTTAAAGTTTTTCTCTTCTGTAAAGGCGGTGATCTTATTACCCTGAAGTTGAAGCTAATGATCAACAATTAACCATCGTTTCATGCATTTGTGATTCTGAAGGAATTTTGTCTGCTTCAATTCACGATTAAATGCCAAATCTGTGTTGCCGCCTACAGTAACACATCGGCTTTCATCCATCTTTCCGAAACCTGGAAAGCCTTTTCAGCCTTTCATGCAAATGCATCTCATTTGAGACTTAACGCACGGCAATCTGCAAAATTAAAAGACACAAATCTCCTCTATCGTCCCCTGAGCGGAGAATGAACCTTAAGTAGAGACTGAGCGCTTTGTAATCTGTGTTAATGTGCTTGTAGGCATGGAATTTGAATTGTACAGAACGGAGCGGGCAAGTCGAGATAAGAGCCCGCCAGATGCTGTGGCAGATGTGTGGCCCAGCTCACTTGGGTGATTCCATAATTACATTTCGCATGCAGATACGAGCAGGCATTTCATGCTGCTTCAACGAAAGCCTCAGCCCTTCTGACTTCCCTCAGACTAATGCATAATATTGTGACAGTAGCGAGTGTGATTTACTGATCATCCTATTGATTTATGTGTTTCAAAACATCAGCTGCAAGCAGCAACAGATGTTTGTGGTCTGCTATCAATCCATGTTTTGATTGTGTGCTGTTTTAACTTAGATAAGATGGGTCAATTGGAGCTCGAGAGTGTGGTTAAGCTTGATTTGTGTTATGGAAATGTTGAATCTTTGGGTTAATGATAATTAGTAGTCGGAGCTGTGGCTTACCATAAAGAAACACTTTGAGCCATGGGGGTGATATGAGTTTGAATCTGACATTATTTTCTGATACCACTTCATCCACGATTCCCAAATATCTGACCATCTCTCTTAATAAAAGTGATTATAGAATTTTTAGCAAAACAATGCTAGGAACTCCCATGACTTTTTAATACTGAACAGAAAATGGAAATTTCCATACAATGAAAGGGATGATGTTAAACGCTGGAAAACATGACTGTCATTTTACACTGCCAGTTGTGTGTGTGTGTGTGTGTGTGTGTGTGTGTTCTAATTACTGTAATGCAAAAAAGTCTCTTTCTTATTTCCTAAAAAAAAAAACATTTTTTTAAATTTATTTTAGTATTATTTTTAATATAATTTAATGAAATATATAAAATATTATAATAAACTAATTTTATTTAACTTGTAAATGCTAGTATCTGTTCTATTGTTTTTATTTTATGCTGATTTGAAAAAAAACTTGATTATGGGGTTATAACTGAAAAATTTGGCCTTTGTTATTGAAAAGTTGATATTTTTCCCCTTTATTACATTAAAATTATTATTATTATTATTATTATTATTATTATTATATTAAATCTGTTCTTCTACTTTTATTTTATGCTGATTTAATTAAAAAAACTTCTGAGTATGGGGTTATAGATGAAAATTGTGGTCTGTTGCTGAAAAGTAGTTTTTTTCCCTTTATCTTATCATTACATTAATTATTATTATTATTATTATTAAATAC
Organism: Sinocyclocheilus rhinocerous; assembly: GCF_001515625.1. Lineage (NCBI taxonomy): Eukaryota > Metazoa > Chordata > Actinopteri > Cypriniformes > Cyprinidae > Sinocyclocheilus > Sinocyclocheilus rhinocerous. The sequence goes on along the minus strand of NW_015656153.1, from coordinate 984,961 downwards.
ATTTTATTTAAATTGTAAATGCTATAGTATCTGTTCTACTGCTTTTATTCTATGCTGATTTAATTAACAAAATGTATTAAAATATTATTATTATTATTATTATTAAAAATAATAATAAATGAACCTCTAAACTATTAAAAGATGTTTTAATGCCACTGGTGCCCCATGACACCCTTGGGCCGAGCGGTGTGAAAATGATGCTTTCACAGATGGCATGTGCTTGCACACCATAGCCTTGAGCTGAATATCATGGTTCTCCAAAATACACAGACTAAGATTAACTACATAATGTTGTTATCAGTGCTGTTATCATGCATGGATTAGCTGGTACATTCCTGACACTGTAGGACACTAACAAAAAGCCCTTTTGTTTTAAGTCCAAACACACAGGAATCTCCACACACCAAATCGGGATCCAAATGGAATCCAACAGCCAAGGCGATGATGAATACCGATCAGAAGATGTATTGACAAGCATTTGTTCTGCCCGCTGCATCACAAAGAGACAGGTGTCTGTCTTAAACAGGCATATTGACAGGTTTGTACCTCTAGCAATTGTCAGCCGCCTGAGTGACAAGACATCATTGATAGATAGGACGTGCTGACATGCTTTAAGAAGAGATAGAGAGAGAAAACAAAGAAAGAAAGACTTTTGAAACCTGCATGATCACTCACAAAGCAGCAGACTTGAGAAACTGAAGATCTATTGTATCTGTTTGAGGAACTGTGTGTCTGCCTCCCTCATGACAGCGGTGGATTACTAATGGTCAGGATACACGAGTTGGCTGAGGTGGATGCCCTGACATAACAAGAAATAAAGCTGATGCTAATGGGCAATGGAGGGACGTGTCAGCTGTGGCCCACACCGAGCGACCCCGGGCCCTGACGGTGACCCCGGGTTCTGGCAGGGTGGACAGGTACAGCTCACCGTGAGGCTGTGCCCCTGCCTGGCTCCGCTCAGAGAATCAATCAGCCCAGCTGTCAGAGACTAACCTGAGCAGACAGCCAGGCTATGGAGAGACGCTCCCGGAGGGACTCCACACGCTTCTACCGCCAATCCTGAGAACCACCCGAACAGAAAAACACTCAGTATCTGCAATTCTCCGGCTGAAAAGTCATTTGGATGTCATAGTAGTGAAAATGCATTTATATTAGCGTTTCTCTGCTGATAAAAACAGCTGATGACTACTTTACATGGCTAGTTAAACCGTAGTATTGCTGGTTATCAGTTGAGGGTGTGTCTTGAGTCCTTTCATGCTGAGTCTTTGCACTGATATATTGGTCAAGTTAGTCTGCCTTGCAACAATTAAACATCTTGTGCAATATGTGTATAAATACTTCACATTTTCACATTCTACTTAGTTACTTTTTATGGAAAGTAATGCGTTACGTTACTTTTGAGTTACTTTTTAAATCTGGGCAGGGCTTGCTTGTTTGTTTTTAATATAAAAAAGATCTTCTTTTACAAATGTAAAAACCCTTTCACAACAAAAGTGAAATGAATATGCCTCAGGCTGAAGGAAATGCAAATTCATGTCTGTACAGTAAAGGGCGCAGCTCAAACAAATTGCATGAAGAATATGATGCAGGAGAAGAAAGTTCAACACTATTCAGCAGCAATAACAAAAATGAAACACAAATGTGTCATCTTTGCTTAGTATGGTTGAATTAGATCGAAGGTCAGTAGCAAAGACATTGGCTAATGAAATGGGATTAAATACATAAATTATATTTGTCTTATTTAACACTTTTTATTATTGCAGGTTTGTATAATATTCTGAGTTTGCATTTGTTTTTATTCATTTTGAGGAATACTGAATCTGTTTTTAGCAAATCAATAGTTAGATATTTAATAAACAATATTACATAATCCCTATGAAATTTGTTACATTTATGAACACAAATCACATGTCAGGTCAAGTGCAAGTCACTATACAAATTGATAATAATAATAATACATACATATTATGCAATCAAATATATTATGTATAATTTATATATATAATAAAATATATTTTATTCTTTATAATATATATTATATTTTCTATATTATTTTTATAATTAAAATATATATATTTGTTAGATTTATATGTATATAAATATAACAAGGAATAAATATATTGGGAATAAATTACTTAAAACATTAAAATAGAAAGGAGTTTTTTTCCAGAAAAATTCAAATGGAAAAAACAGAATTTGGGGAAAAAAATAAAACGGATTCTATAAAGCCCTACATCTTGCCCTGGACTGCCACTGGTGCCCTCTTTAAAAAGTTGGTGCATGCTTTGGATTGTCCACAGTAGTCTTAGATGTTTACACCAGCTGTTATAGTAGGATGTTTATAAATATAAAAATTTCTTAAGTTAAAATACAAACTATAAACTGTCTCTAGATTTCTTTGAACGCCCAATATGGTAGTTTAAAACAGCGTCAGCCAAGTACAAAGTAAAAAGCGCGGCTCATTCAGTTAGGGCGACGCTTTCGGTCACCTGGGCGACCGTGCTAATGCCTGTGCAGCCTACGGGCGTCCGATGAGCTTGAGGTGCGGTGCTTCTTTGCCGGCCCCCCTTGTGAGGAGAGATAGGCCTTCCAGTCAATCACACTCTCTCTCACACACATGTACAGAACGCATGAGTGTATCGTGGCTGCTGCCTTCTGGTCTGTGACCTGGCTCCATTTGTTTAGGAAGCTCAAGCAGCTGTGCAACGTTACCCTGTATAAAGATAAATGTAGATCTTTATGTATATAAATGTCCAGCACTTGCAAACTGACTAACTCAGCACTGGGGCTTTTTGACAGAACTGAAAGAATAGCTAAAAAATGCTTATGGCAATATTACAATTGTAATAAATGTTTTAAAGTAGATTTATTTAAATATATTTAACTATGGTAAATAATGAAATGTGTTTAGGTAATGCGTTGAGAAAATACACTTGATTTGCAAGTTGCAAATGTATTACAATTACAATACTATTGTTTTAAACAACAAAATGTTTATAAAAGTTTAATTAAATGCTTCCCATTTATTTGAATGGCATATCCCTTTTTATTTATTATATGAAAGCTAAAATTACTGAAAGCAAATCAATAGTTAGATATTTAATAAACAATATTACATAATCCCTATGAAATTTGTTACATTTATGAACACAAATCACATGTCAGGTCAAGTGCAAGTCACTATACAAATTGATAATAATAATAATACATACATATTATGCAATCAAATATATTATGTATAATTTATATATATAATAAAATATATTTTATTCTTTATAATATATATTATATTTTCTATATTATTTTTATAATTAAAATATATATATTTGTTAGATTTATATGTATATAAATATAACAAGGAATAAATATATTGGGAATAAATTACTTAAAACATTAAAATAGAAAGGAGTTTTTTAAATGGGTATAATATTTCAAAATATTACTGTTTTTACTGTATTAAAAACAGCTTAGTGAGACATCTTTCAAAATAAATAAATAAATAAAATGTAAATCTTTTACACCATGGTAAAATCACTGTATTCATTAAAGGCAGAGTAAGCGATTTCTGGTAGCCAATGTTGACATTTGAA
>NW_015656153.1:978764-980378 GCF_001515625.1 Sinocyclocheilus rhinocerous | reverse complement strand
TTTTTTACTTTTAATAAATCGCTGTTTAATATTGTAAGTTTCATGATTTTAATTAATTATACATACTTTTTGATGAATAAAATTTACTTTAACCATTAAAACAGAGTCTAGAAAAACTTGAACGGAACCCAGAAAAATTCAAATGGAAAAAACAGAATTTGGGGAAAAAAATAAAACGGATTCTATAAAGCCCTACATCTTGCCCTGGACTGCCACTGGTGCCCTCTTTAAAAAGTTGGTGCATGCTTTGGATTGTCCACAGTAGTCTTAGATGTTTACACCAGCTGTTATAGTAGGATGTTTATAAATATAAAAATTTCTTAAGTTAAAATACAAACTATAAACTGTCCTTTGAACGCTTTGAACGCCCAATATGGTAGTTTAAAACAGCGTCAGCCAAGTACAAACTCCTTAATAAGTAGGCCACGCAGGCCACGCTGGCATGTATGCTTTCTCTCCCCCTCTCTCTCTGTCTTTAGCATCAAAGGCTCTATGACCTTCTCTTCTCTGGCTCCTGAAGCACACACCCGCATCTACACAAACACTGACACGTCCTGCCTAAGTCCATGTCTTGCATCACCTCAGGAAACTTGTGGCTAATTTCATTATTTTTGGGGGGGAAGCAAAGAGAGAATGCAAATGAGTGCAGACAGCTGGTGCCTTCCTGGTGGCGAGGAGTGATGGAGGGCCCCAAGGCCTCGCTCATCAGCCCCTCGTCCTGCTTCCTCTTTTCAGACAGAAGCCCACCGGGGAGAAGGCAGGGACGCCGCTCCGACAGCGGGACCAGATGGTCCGAGAGGTAAAAAGCGCGGCTCATTCAGTTAGCGCGACGCTATCGGTCACCTGGGCGACCGTGCTAATGCCTGTGCAGCCTACGGGCGTCCGATGAGCTTGAGGTGCGGTGCTTCTTTGCCGGCCCCCCTTGTGAGGAGAGATAGGCCTTCCAGTCAATCACACTCTCTCTCACACACATCTACAGAACGCATGAGCGGCCCAAATCAGTTTTCTAAAGTGTTTTTGAAAAATCATATACCCTGCCTTTAAAGTATGTTGGAGTACACATATGGTAATTACACATATGGTAATTAAAGGTGGGGTAAGCTATTTTTCAAAAACGCTTTAGAAAATTGATTCGGGCCGAGTAGCAAAGCAAAATTGTAGCCAATCAGCAGTAAGGGGCATGTCTACTCATGATGTGGAGGAGAGAGCGTTCAGTGCACATGACGGACATTAGCGAGACGAGCGACAGAAAGATAGAGATGGCGGATAAAAAACAAAAGAGGAAAATGTCTGCGGAACAAAAGGCTTAAGGCAATAAGGCAAGAAGTAGGACCCGTGTAAATATCGGATCAGCTTTCCAGCGCTGGAGAGAACTCAAGGAGCGGAAGGCCTGCGATCGGACGCCGAGGTTGCTTTGTTTCTTCTCAATAGGTGAGTAACACCGTGTCTACAACAGCTAAAGTCTGCCTACACTGGACGCGATCAAACAACCGTTGAAAACCATTTGAAATTTGTATCAGCACGTCATAAATAGAACCCGGCAGCAGTTTTCTGTCGGGGATTTGTCGTGTCGTGCCGCGCCGCATCCAGTGTAGACCATAGATATGTATATAT